>NC_091989.1:123887708-124187708 GCF_044704955.1 Pristiophorus japonicus
CCCCTCTCATTCTTCTGAACTCCAGTGCCCTCCAACCCACGCTCCTCCATCCCTGCTGCCACGCGCCCCCCCTCCCCACCCGGTACCCACGCCTTCCCCCCCCCCCCCCCACCGGTACCCACGCCCCCCCCGCCCCCGGTACCCACGCTCCTTCCCCCGGTACCCACGCCCTCCCTCCTCCCGGTACCCACGCCCCCCTCCCCCACCCCGGTACCCACGCTCCTTCCCCCGGTACCCACGCTCCTTCCCCCGGTACCCACGCCCTCCCTCCTCCCGGTACCCACGCCCCCCCCCACCCCGGTACCCACGCTCCTTCCCCCGGTACCCACGCCCTCCCTCCTCCCGGTACCCATGCCCCCCCCCCACCCCGGTACCCATGCCCCCCCCTCCTCCCGGTACCCACGCCCTCCCTCCTCCCGGTACCCATGCCCCCCCCCCACCCCGGTACCCACGCCCCCCCCCACCCCGGTACCCACGCTCCCTCCCCCGGTACCCACGCTCCCTCCCCCGGTACCCACGCCCTCCCTCCTCCCGGTACCCACGCCCCCCCCCACCCCGGTACCCACGCCCTCCCTCCTCCTGGTACCCACGTCCCCCTCCTCCCGGTACCCTCGCCCCCCTCTCCTCCCGGTACCCACGTCTCCCTCCTCCCGGTACCCACGGCGCCCCTCCTCCCGGTACCCACGTCCCCCCACCCCAGCACCCACGCCCCCCCGTCCTCCCCGGTACCTACGCTCCCCCTCCACCCGGTACCGACTTCCCCCCCCAGTACCCACGTCCCCCCGTCCCCCCCGGTACCCTGGTACCCATGCTCCCCCTCCTCCCGGTACCCACGCCCCCCCCTCCTCCCGGTACCCACGCCCCCCCCTCCTCCCGGTACCCACGCTCCCCTGAGCCATTGCGCAGGCGCACATGCTCCAACGCGCCTGCGCAATGCTGCCGGCACTGAGAAGAAGGCATGATCCCTAGCCCCGCCCCCCTGCAGGCAGGCTCTTCCCCAGGGAAACTACGCTGCGACACGCCACTCCACACCACTCCACGCCACTCCACGCCATGGTCCAGGAGGACCGGAGAATTGCTGCAGAATATTCCGGCGCACCTTCGAGCCCAGGCAGGTCACATAAGTCTCGGAGGTGCGCCGTTTTCACCAGATGCCGAAACTTGGGCCCTTAGTGATAGTGATTGTATTAAGTTCCTTCCTCCCTATAGCCCCTTGATTATCCCCTATTGGAATGTTTTTAGTGTCTTCTACTGTGGAGACCGATACAAAATATTTGTTCAAAGTCTCTGCCATTATTAATTTCCCAGTCTCACCTTCTAGGGGACCAACATTTACTTTAGCCACTCTTATCCTTTTTATGTACCTGTAGAAACTCTTACTGTCTGTTTTTATAAGTTCAGTAGCTAAAAGCAATTGAGGGACAGGGATATCTGTTTTGTTATTCTGAGCACAGCGATAGTTTAGCTAAAGTATCAAAACTAGGACACACATTCTCGAAGGTGTGTGTAGTGTTCGAGGATATGGGCACCAACATAAGTTAGAGTAAGAAGCATAGAAGATACCTAAAAATGTAACACCTAGGTTCAACTTAAGTGTGTTAGTGTTATTCAGCTTTGAGGAGTTTAATGCATTGAAAAGTTAATCCTTTACAGTTAGTAATCAATCTTTGTATGTCTTGACCTTGGGTGATGTTATTATGCAAACATACAAACTCTTTGATCAGGAAGCAGCTGGACTGTTATATTGGCTCAGAAATTGCGGTCGGAGGCTTTACGCGGGCAGATGCCTCCGACCGCAATAATATCTGCTAAAGTCCCGGAGGTTTGGTGACTTGTGATCCTGAGGCTCTACGGGAAGGCCAGTGTAGGGGCTCATGTATCCCAGGATCGTACGGGTTTCGTATGGATCTCTAGGATCACGTGGGCCGGCCCAACCTATCAGAGTAGGGGAACCCCCATTAACACCATAGTAATTCCTTATATACGGAACTGTGATATTATCATCATATCATCATCATAGGCAGTCCCTCGGACTCTTAACATCTTAGGTGGTTGTACAGTCCAGTACGAGAACTACAGTCTCTATCACAGGTGGGATAGATAGTCGTTGAGGGAAGGGGAGGGTGGGACTGGTTTGCCACACGCTCTTTCTGTTGCCTGCGCTTGATTACTATGAATGGGAATACCCTCAAACACAGAAATACTGAAAAAAAACACATTACATATTTAAAATGAATTAAAATGCAATTTAATTAAATATTTTATACAAAAATGTATTTTTTTGAAACGTGTTTTAATATGTTTTAATAGGGCTAAAATAAACTTACCTTAATGGACAGGGTTTTTACTAAATGAATGATAACATTTTATTTTTCTATTTTTTAAAACTCTTATTATGCTGGTATAAGCAGGCCTTACGCCTGCTCTTACCAGCGTTAGAATTTGAAGGATATTCTCTGGGCAAGGAGTTGAGCAACTCTCCGCCCGCGGGGGCCCTATCCTTCGCACGCGTGCAATCTGTCAATAGGATTTTTGACAAATCGCAAGTGCCGGGTTTAGGCGCATGCTCTTTTCATACCTAAACCTGGAACTTGCTGGGACCACACGGGCGCATGCTCACTTTGTACACGCCCGTGGGGAATGCGATTTTTGGCCCAATAAAACAGTTCCATCCTCATTTGCAGAAAGCTAATTCCAGCCTCTGTGATATGTAACCTGTAGTTATCTTCTTTCCTGGTCCTTCAGCCTCCTCGCCTCTAATTTGAAACTGATATCTTGCATATATTTATACAGTTATACCAAATTTCTCCAACTGCCTCAACAACTGTTGGACTCCTGCCTCAACTGTACTCGAAAACAATCCAACACTTCTATCAGATCTCTCTCTCCTTCATATGACCCTGACATGTTCCTTCTGAAATCCAAGGCAAAAATCCTTTCCTTTTTTATCTTATGAAGATGAAAGTTATTTCAAGCAATCCAACCTTCAATCGCTGCTCACCAAGGTCAGAGTTTTTACTAGACTATGCAAGCTCATTTTACCAAATAATTTTAGTACTCAGTGTCAAAAATAAGCACTTAATATGCTCATCAATAAATCTGGCCTCAAAGCTTGGGAACCCTACTTATTGCTAATCAACTGAGCATATAAACAAGGCTTCTTTATTTGATCAAATATTGTTCATCAGGGTCTCTTTAGGATCAAGAGTTCAGTTAATAGTCTGTACTCCACAGCCTCATACATACATTATCCTTATAGTTTGAACCCTATAGCAGTTCTCCTATATCTGAAGCAAGCAATCATTCATTTCACTAGTAAATTTAGTAACACCAAATTGTGCAATATATTAATCCATCCACTACTGAGTCCTAGCTGCAGCTATTCAGTTAAGTGTGGTGATTTTGGGCTCAATTTTCCCCAGTGATTTGCGCCATGTTTTTGGAGCAGGCTGCTCTTTTTGGCCAAAGTTGAAAAATCACAGTTTCTCCAATCAATTTTCATCAGTGTAAGACAGTGAGTTACGATTTTTTTAGGTCAGTTTTTTTTCAGCCAAAGGGGGCGTAACCAGTCACTTACGTCAATTAGGGAAGTTTGGCCAGCTGAGAGTTACTTCAGTTCTGCTTAGGCCAGTCTATGTGGCCTCTGCTGAAAAACCTTCTCTAGAGTTAAGGAAATCAGCACAGCAGCTGCCCGGACACACTAAAAGAATTGAAAAACACATAGCAGCAACTTACCTCCAACCCTGCCTGAAGGCTGTCCGGTCCCATTCTCGGTCCCCGGTTCACTCATACAGAGAGAGAGAGAGAGAGAGAGCGAGACAGAGCCACATTGTGGGCCCAAGTTTCCACAAGAAAAAAAACGGGCGCCCCTCCAAGCTGGGCGCCCGTTTTTCGCGCCTAAAACGGCGCCTAAAAAAATCCTCGGTATTCTCAACCTACTTACAGGTCCTCTGGCCCTCGGCGCAGCCAGCACGAGCTGTGTGGGGGGGCGGAGCCAGGTCCCGGCGCTGAAAACAGTGCCGGGACCTCTGCACATGCGCGCTACAGTCGGCACGCAAGTGCAGTAGCTCCAGGCGCCGAACTGTGTGGGAGGGGCCCGAAGCACGCAGCCCCTAGCTCTGGCTGAATGGCCTCACTGGGGCTGCGTGAATGAGGCTCCTCCCACGGCCAGTTCCTGCTCGCCCCCCGACCAGATCCGACACTCGCTCCCCACTCCCACGCCGACCAGACCCGACCCGACACCCGCTACCCCACCCCCGCCAACCAGACCCGACCCGACACCCGCTCCCCCCCCGCCCCGACCCGACACCCAACACCCGCTCCCCCCCCCTGTGACCCGACACCCGCTCTCCCTCCCCTCCCCGACCCGACCCGACCCGACCCGCGCTCCTGTTCCCCGACCCGACCCGCCCCCCCTCTCTTTCCCCCCCTCTCTTCCCACCCCTGCTCTCTTCCCCCCCGCTCTCTCTCCCCCCCCGCTCTCTCTCCCCCCCCGCTCTCTCTCCCCCCACCCCCTGCTCACTCTCTCTCTCCCTCCCTCCCTCCCCTCTCTCTCTCTCCCTCCCTCCCCTCTCTCTCTCTCCCTCCCTCCCCTCTCTCTCTCTCCCTCCATCCCCCCCTCTCTCTCCCTCCCTCCCCCTCTCTCTCTCCCTCCCTCCCCCTCTCTCTCTCTCTCTCTCTCCCTCTCCCTCCGTCCCCCCTCTTCCTCCCTCCCTCTCCCTCCCCCTCTCTCTCTCTCTCCCTCCCTCCCCCTCTCTCTCTCTCTCTCTCTCTCCCTCTCTCCCTCTCCCTCTCTCCCTCCCTCTCCCTCCCTCCTTCCCCCCCACTCTCTCTCTCCCTCCCCCCCTCTCTCTATCTCCCTCCCTCCCCCCCTCTCTCTCTCTCCCTCCCCCCCCCTCTCTCTCTCCCTCCCCCCCTCTCTCTCTCTCCCTCCCCCCCCCTCTCTCTCTCCCTCCCTCTCTCTCTCTCTCTCCCCCTCCCGCTCAGCGGCACGAACGGCTGCAGAATTCTCCCTGGCTGAAGCACTTTCACACAGGTAGGAAGATGGTTTATTTAATCTTTTCTTGGCTTATAAATGTTTATTCAGGTTGGATTTATTTGTATAATATTTGTAGAAGTATAAATAAGGATTTATTGTCAAATTTAATGAGTTCCCTCCCCCCTCCCCCCCCCCATCTCCTCGTTCTGGACGCCTAATTTGTAACCTGCGCCTGATTTTTTAATGTGTAGAACAGGTTTTTTCAGTTCTACAAAAATCTTCACTGGCTCCATTCTACTTTAGTTTGGAGTACATTTTCACTGTGGAAACTTTCAAATCAGGCGTCAGTGGCCGGACACACCCGCTTTTGAAGAAAAAATTCTGTTCTAAACTAGAACTGTTCTACCTGACTAGAACTGCAGAAAAAAAAATGTGGAGAATTGCGATTTCTAAAATAGTCCGTTCTCCACCAGTTGCTCCTAAAAATCAGGCGCGAATGATGTGGAAACTTGGGGTTACCATGGCAGCCCGATCTTTTTGGTGCAGATCAAGGCTCCACCCCCAAAACTAAAGGTCAGGTTACACCACACCAAAATTAAGAAATCCAATGGGGAAACTTCAAATTTTTTTTTTGCCGTACTTAGGCCCCAAAAAATCGGGCGTAACTCTTCAAGTACACCAAAAAAATGCTTTGGGGAAAATTGAGCCCTCAATATCTGGGAAAATAATTCTTGTATATTTCTAATACTAATTGTGCGAGAAAACAGTCACAATGTTCTCAAATAAATTCTGGTCACTGGTAAAGTTACCCTTGGGTTACGGATTCCAGACATCATAAAGTAGTCATCGTATTCACAGTGCTCTCTAGAAAAATTAAAATAAGGTCACCTTGTTTATTTTTGAGTCAGAGTGGTGGCCGACCTGACTTTAACTGCAGCCCATCAAGTATAACAATGCTGTGAACAGAAATAATAGGACATTTAGACAGTAATTAAGGAATCTGTCTTTACTTAAACAAGAAATGTGAAAGTAATTTTCTAACATTCCATGCAAAATGTAGAAGTGTTTGGTCATTCTTATTTGAAGAGAACGAAGTATTCTTTTTCTTGTTATACTTTGTAGCCTTGAAATAAAAATGTGAAGATTAGCATACAAATCCTTAATGCATTCAAATTAAATCCTTTACTCTGTTTTTTAATGGAGGCATTAATCCAATTAAAACAAGTGTGTTAGTCTGTTATCATAAATGGGTTAAAGCTTACTTTGAAAACCATATTGTAATTTTTGCATGGTTTACACCACTGCCATTTTTGAACTCAACACTCCAGTCAGCCCTGTTTAACCTCATGCAACTGATGGAATGAAGGATCCCCCCAGCACCCCCACTGGCGCTATTTAAAGGGATCATGAACTACTTACAGGTTAATTGTTGGATTATTTCTGCTGGCTGCTGGTGCAATTGTACGTACTTTTGGAGCTTTCCCATATTTGGCTAAAGTTTGAATAATCTACAGGGAATGGCTGGTCTTGTCAATTAAAATATTGTGCTGAAAAAAGTTCCTTCCAGATATGGGTGGTCTGGTAACGCTTCCTCTGAGAACGGAACATGACTGGGAGAATGAAGAGAGGCCACACAGAGCAGGACAAGCTGCTGGAAGAGGGAGAAGGAGGAGGAGGAAATGGACACTCAGCAGACAGCCTTTCCGCCGAGGATCATTGGAGTGCAATTCTCTCACCTCAACTTCAGTGAGGACCAATGTTTGAGACATCTTTAGTTCACAAAAGAGGTCATGACTGAAATCTGACAATTGCTGTAGCCACAACTGCAGCCTTAAAGCAGGGCAAGGACAGCATTGTGTATGGCCATCAAGGTGACCTTGGCTCTTAATGTTTATGTGTCTAACTCTTTCCAGGCTGCTGCTGGAGATATAAGCAACATCTCGCAGTTTGCAGTGCACTGCTGTATAAGGTAGGTCACTGAGGCTCTGTATACAATTAAAAACATGTCTATCTCATTCCCTCGTGCCAGAGACAAGTAGGTGGAAGCTTTTTGTGCTGCAAGTGATACTGGGACATCAACCATCAGACGCTGCATCATGCTGGGTTCCACAGGTGTGCTGATGGAGGTGGTAACCCGTTCTATGTTGGAAAACATGGGCTCAAGCTCTGCGCAAAGCCCTATGACAAACTGGTGCTGGAGTCCTCCATGCTCCTTGACATTGAGCACAGGCTTTCTAGCAGGCCTTCCATTTGGTTGTGTACATCCATCAATCTTCTACTGTAGCCTGGCCCATCATAATCCTCATCTGAATCCTCTGTAGCAGAACTAGTGTACAACCTTGGCCTCTGGCGAGCTGGCACTTGCACTATCCTTTCCCCCCACACTGGCTCCTTCACTTTTATACTCAGTGTCTCACAACGTGATGATCCCTTCTCTACCCTTTCCTCTAAAATAGGCGCAGTGTCAGTATCTGAGCTGGTGTCTGCGAGCGTAAGATCGAGTGACGGTGTTGCGTCATCTTCACGGTCTTCTTCTTCCTCCTCATCTGAATGGGATGGTTCAAGTTCTTGGGTATCTAAAAGAAAAAAGGGACAAGGGTTGGGTTGTGGCGAGGGGAGAGGAGAAAGTAAGAAGTGCATGCTCACACTATTTCCAGCTTCTAAGTCAGAAGCGATTGCGGAATGAGGGAAAAGGATGAGATAAGGAGCATCAGGTATGCAGATACCCTTATCAACCATCCCTACAGCACTGCCAGTGGCCACACCCTCAGCAATGCCCCTTCCCATGATGGCCAGCACTGTCTCCTCCATGGGGGTTAAAATGCAGGCGTGCTTGTCTTCCTCCAGTTCTTTCCTGCTACCTGCTGTTATACACCACCTTCTCCTGCAAGAAAGAGAGAAGTTTGTCAATGAGAATCCTGCAATATGTTTGGGTCATGTGGCTGTCATGGTTGCATAGCCACCAATGTGTGAGGGTGAGGTAAAACACATGAATTGGTGTTTAGTACTGATTGATAGAGATTGTTGGTAGGTGGGTGATGGGGGTGTAGTGAATTGAGCAGTGGATGAGGCTGGTGGTCGAATATGTCATTTGAAGATTGAACTCAAACACGCATGTCAGATTGTTAAACGTCTTCCTGCACTGCATCCATGTTCTTGATGCTATACTCCTAGCATTGATCTCTGCCGCTTAAAAAAACAAGCCTAAAGGCTTTGTGTCTTAATGCAAGGAGTATCCGCAATAAGGTGGATGAATTAACTGTGCAAATAGATGTTAACAAATATGATGTGATTGGGATTACGGAGACGTGGCTCCAGGATGAGCAGGGCTGGGAACTCAACATCCAGGGGTATTCAACATTCAGGAAGGATAGAATAAAAGGAAAAGGAGGTGGGGTAGCATTGCTGGTTAAGGAGGAGATTAAGGCAATAGTTAGGAAGGACATTAGCTTGGATGATGTGGAATCTATATGGGTAGAGCTGCAGAACACCAAAGGGCAAAAAACGTTAGTGGGAGTTGTGTACAGACCTCCAAACAGTAGTAGTGATGTTGGGGAGGGCATCAAACAGGAAATTAGGGGTGCGTGCAATAAAGGTGCAGCAGTTATAATGGGTGACTTTAATATGCACATAGATTGGGCTAACCAAACTGGAAGCAATACGGTGGAGGAGGATTTTCTGGAGTGCATAAGGGATGGTTTTTTAGACCAATATGTCGAGGAACCAACTAGGGGGGAGGCCATCTTAGACTGGGTGTTATGTAATGAGAAAGGATTAATTAGCAATCTCGTTGTGCGAGGCCCCTTGGGGAAGAGTGACCATAATATGGTGGAATTCTGCATTAGGATGGAGAATGAAACAGTTAATTCAGAGACCATGGTCCAGAACTTAAAGAAGGCTAACTTTGAAGGTATGAGGCGTGAATTGGCTGAGATGGATTGGCGAATGATACTTAAGGGGTTGACTGTGGATGGGCAATGGCAGACATTTAGAGACCGCATGGATGAACTACAACAATTGTACATTCCTGTCTGGCATAGAAATAAAAAAGGGAAGGTGGCTCAACCGTGGCTATCAAGGGAAATCAGGGATAGTATTAAAGCCAAGGAAGTGGCATACAAATTGGCCAGAAATAGCAGCGAACCTGGGGACTGGGAGAAATTTAGAACTCAGCAGAGGAGGACAAAGGGTTTGATTAGGGCAGGGAAAATGGAGTATGAGAAGAAGCTTGCAGGGAACATTAAGACGGATTGCAAAAGTTTCTATAGATATGTAAAGAGAAAAAGGTTAGTAAAGACAAACGTAGGTCCCCTGCAGTCAGAATCAGGGGAAGTCATAACGGGGAACAAAGAAATGGCGGACCAATTAAACAAGTACTTTGGTTCGGTATTCACGAAGGAGGACACGAACAACCTTCCGGTTATAAAAGGGGTCGGGGGGTCTAGTAAGGAGGAGGAACTGAGGGAAATCCTTATTAGCCGGGAAATTGTGTTGGGGAAATTGATGGGATTGAAGGCCGATAAATCCCCAGGGCCTGATGGACTGCATCCCAGAGTACTTAAGGAGGTGGCCTTGGAAATAGTGGATGCGTTGACAGTCATTTTCCAACATTCCATTGACTCTGGATCAGTTCCTATGGAGTGGAGGGTAGCCAATGTAACCCCACTTTTTAAAAAAGGAGGGAGAGAGAAAACAGGGAATTATAGACCGGTCAGCCTGACATCGGTAGTGGGTAAAATGATGGAATCAATTATTAAGGATGTCATAGCAGTGCATTTGGAAAGAGGTGACATGATAGGTCCAAGTCAGCATGGATTTGTGAAAGGGAAATCATGCTTGACAAATCTTCTGGAATTTTTTGAGGATGTTTCCAGTAGAGTGGATAAGGGAGAACCAGTTGATGTGGTATATTTGGACTTTCAGAAGGCGTTCGACAAGGTCCCACACAAGAGATTGATGTGCAAAGTTAGAGCACATGGGATTGGGGGTAGTGTACTGACATGGATTGAGAACTGGTTGTCAGACAGGAAGCAAAGAGTAGGAGTAAATGGGTACTTTTCAGAATGGCAGGCAGTGACTAGTGGGGTACCGCAGGGTTCTGTGCTGGGGCCCCAGCTGTTTACACTGTACATTAATGATTTAGATGAGGGGATTGAGTGTAGTATCTCCAAGTTTGCGGATGACACTAAGTTGGGTGGCAGTGTGAGCTGCGAGGAGGATGCTGTGAGGCTGCAGAGCGACTTGGATAGGTTAGGTGAGTGGGCAAATGCATGGCAGATGAAGTATAATGTGGATAAATGTGAGGTTATCCACTTTGGTGGTAAAAACAGAGAGACAGACTATTATCTGAATGGTGACAGATTAGGAAAAGGGGAGGTGCAAAGAGACCTGGGTGTCATGGTACATCAGTCATTGAAGGTTGGCATGCAGGTGCAGCAGGCGGTTAAGAAAGCAAATGGCATGTTGGCCTTCATAGCAAGGGGATTTGAGTACAGGGGCAGGGAGGTGTTGCTACAGTTGTACAGGGCATTGGTGAGGCCACACCTGGAGTATTGTGTACAGTTTTGGTCTCCTAACCTGAGGAAGGACATTCTTGCTATTGAGGGAGTGCAGCGAAGGTTCACCAGACTGATTCCCGGGATGGCGGGACTGACCTATCAAGAAAGACTGGATCAACTGGGCTTGTATTCACTGGAGTTCAGAAGAATGAGAGGGGACCTCATAGAAACATATAAAATTCTGACGGGGTTAGACAGGTTAGATGCAGGAAGAATGTTCCCAATGTTGGGGAAGTCCAGAACCAGGGGTCACAGTCTAAGGATAAGGGGTAAGCCATTTAGGACCGAGATGCGGAGGAACTTCTTCACCCAGAGAGTGGTGAACCTGTGGAATTCTCTACCACAGAAAGTTGTTGAGGCCAATTCACTAAATATATTCAAAAAGGAGTTAGATGAGGTCCTTACTGCTAGGGGGATCAAGGGGTATGGCGAGAAAGCAGGAATGGGGTACTGAAGTTGAATGTTCAGCCATGAACTCATTGAATGGCGGTGCAGGCTAGAAGGGCCGAATGGCCTACTCCTGCACCTATTTTCTATGTTTCTATGTCTATGTTTCTATCTTCCTACTGTCTCCTGAACATATGTCTTGAGGGCCTCCTGGCCCCCTGCAGATACAGAATGTCTCTCATTCTCGTCACGTCTTGCACCAAGACCTCGAGCACTTTATCAGGAAAGCTTGGTGTATGCTCTCAAGCATGTTGAGCCATCTTGAAAAAATCTTCAAAAGCAATTAATTCCCTGACACCACTTCCAGCAGCCACAATACACCTTCCCTTTAAGAGGTGCAGGCTTCATTTAAGTAATGCTCGCCACTCGTGATATCAGACCTCAGGCTGATGCATGCAGGCAATGAACAGCGTGGCATAGCGCTGGCTGAATGCAGCAATCATGGAAATCAGTAGGCAGCACCGATTTGACACCCTGCCTGCAGCGTAATGAATGGGCGCAGGTTAATCGTGTACCGCCCTCTCGGGCTTATCCAAATGAATTTAAAATGCAACAGGAGCCCAGTGAGATTGAAAATTACAGAATAAGTCAATAATACAACTTCATGCTGCAGGGGCAGTTTTACATTTAATGCATTCTGTTGTATATAAATATTTCATAAAATTGATTTTATTGTGGGCTAAATCTTTAGGCAGCATACAGACAAAAATTTTCAAATGAAAATTTAAGGTTGATTATTTTTCAGTTATGCATGTTGGTTTCCTATTTGCTTCATCCCATTTCATTTTGTAATGAGTTGCCCTCCATTTCTCTCATTTCTCTGTCATGCACCTCAGGACATTTTGACTGTAGAAGATATCATCTCTAGCTTTGCCTCAGCCCATCTACTGCTGAAACTCTCATTCATGCTTGTGACACGTCCACACTTGACTATTCCAATGCGCTCCTGGCCGACCTCCCATCTTCCACCTTCTGTAAGTTTAAGTTCATCCAAAACTCTGCTGCCTGTATCTTAACTCGCACTGAGTCCTGTTCCATCACCCCTGTGCCCACTGACCTACATTGGCTCCTGATCCGGTAATACCTCGATTTAAAAATTCTCTTGAACTTGTGTTCAAATATCTTCATGGCCTCACCCCCTTTCTATCTCTGTAACCTCCTCCAGCCCCACAACACTCTGAGATCTCTGCACTCCTCCAATTTTGGCCTCCTGTGCATCACCGATTTTCATCGCTCCACTGTTGGCGACTGAAGTTGCCTTTAGCTGCCTAGGCCCTCCAAAAACATCTCCACCTCTCCAACTATCTATCCTTTTTTAAGTCGCTCCTTAAAACCTACTTCTTTGACCAAGCTTTTGTTCACCTGTTCTAATATCTCTTTATGTGGTTTGGTATCATATTTTGTCTGATAATGCTCCTATGAAGCGTTTTGGGACCTTTTTTGCTATGTTAAAGATGATATATAAATGCAAGTTGTTCTTGTCTCATTACGGTGAACAGAATGTGGATGAGCTTCTCCTTTTGTAAGACGCTGTCTCCTCACACCCAGCCTGATGATTGAGTGCCTGGCTTTGAGCTGCTACAAGTTCAATTGTATTAGATGTGAGGTGCTAAGGTGTGCGGCAAATGACTGCATCTGGGGACAAAGGAACAGGCAACTGCGATGCAGTTCAGGGCGCCACACATCCACAGAGTGGATGCTCGTTTCATGCTGGTCTACCAGGAGGATGTTCCAGACTACACAATGCTGACCCTGAGGCTACTGAATGGCTATAGCATGAATAATACCTACTTAAGCCACATGACACTTTTGACATTTATCTCCCTATTTTGCAGTTTGTATTTTGAATTTTCTCCCCAATCTTTATTGTACCACTCATTCATTCACAAATATATATACTTGGCAGAGTGGGGATATGAAACTTGTATCCTACTGTGAGCCCCTTACAACACACCAGCAAATAAAAGCTCCTGCCTGCAAAACATTACGAACAATGGGCTCAATTGTCCCCAATGCTGTTTTTTGGTGTACTGCAAGAGTTAAGCCTGTTTATTTTGGCCCCGACTACTCAAAAAAAATAACTAGCAAGTTCTGTTTTTTAAGATTTGCGCCGTGCAGCCTGTCCTTTAGCTTTGAAGGGTGGAGCCAAATGTCTGCGTCGAGAAAACGATGCCCCCTCCCTTCTGCGTGGAAAAAAATAGACATTTTTGACATGACTGCTACGGGCGCACATGCCCAGTACAGCTCCTGGTCTGCATTCGGCCATTTTTAAAGAGCAAGTTGTGTGTGAGAACTTTAATTCTCATTGAAAAAATCGGAGCTTCAATACAAGATGCAACGTGGCGCAAGGACCAAGAATTTCTCACAGGACAAAGTGGAGTCACTAGTTACTGTGATTGAGGCCAGATGGCACGAGCTGGACACCAGCAGAGGTCACATAAAAGTTTCATCAAAGAAACGCTGGAACCAATTTGCAGAAGATTACTGTGCAATGGTGACCACCCCGAGGTCTGGAGGCCAGTGCAAAAAGAAGTGGCAGGACCTTGGTCAAGTAGTTAGTGTAAGTAATATTTTCATTTATTCAATGCAATTGCAATTGTAAATGTGACCTTCTGTATATGTCCCACCCAGCAGAAAGACACCCTCTCTAAAAAATTATATTTTCATCTTTGCAGAGGAAGGTGGCACACAACAAAAGTGAAAGAACTCAAACAGGAGGAGGCCCAGCAAATCTGAACCCACTGACACCCTTGGAAGAGAGGGTCACTGCTTCAATGGGTCCTGCCTGGAGAAAAACAACCACCACTGCACAAGCTGGGCCCACACTCGGGGGAGAGGATAAGTCCTGCAAATTCCAGAGTCTGGCTTTGCTAAATGTTAAGTACTGCGCAGGCTAGCTATGCTTTGGTTCATGGGGATGTCTCCGTCAGCTACGCTTCGGTTGATGCAATGTGCTATCATTCATCGTGGTCCTTCAAATGAGCCTGCTGCCTGAGCTGTGTGAGTACTCATGCCACCCACCCTGCCCCCTCCTCTGCTGCTAACCATTTGTTTGTTCTGTTATATTTTGCAGAATTTGAGGCCAACCCTGACGAGGCTGAAGAAGATTCAGATGCGGACAAGCCTGAAGAGGAGAACATCTTTCAATCCCACCTTCCAGACCAAGAGTATGGGGGTGAGGGGGAGGTGATGGATGAAACTCACACTGTTGTACTCTCTCTGGAGGAGGTGCAGGTGCCGCCCATTGAGGTGCCAGGCCCTTTCCTGAGCAGTATGAGTGTTGGTGGGACATTCCATAGTTTTGCACAATCCAAGGCTGTGGGTCCCAGTGGGATGCATCAAGGCACACCCAGGGCACCACCGTCCAAGGCTGTGGGTCCCAGATATGGTCCAGCGAGGCACACCCAGGGCCCCACCATCCCAGGCTGTGGGTCCCAGTGGGATGCAGCAAGGCACACTCAGGGTGAGGAGGGGAAGGAGAGCTCAGCAGCGCTTTCCTGAGATGCAGGATCTAACAGATGTGGTTCAGCTGATGGCAATGAGTGCGGAGAGCATTGACCTTATGCGATCACTCCTGGACACCATCGGTGGGATGGGTGATGAGGTATCGGGACTGTCGGGAGAAGTAACAACACTATCACGAGAAATGGGAACACTGTCTGGGCACATGAGGGAGGGAATTTCACAGGCAGCTGATACAATGTTGGTGCTCATGGGGGAGGGAATGTCGCAGGTAGCTGACGCGCTGTCAGTGAACACGAGGGAGGGAATGTTGCAGATAGTTGAAACACTGTTAGTGAACATGAGGGAGGGAATGTTGGAGGTAGTTGACATACTGTTGATGAACATGAGGGAGGGAATGTCACAGGTAGGTGAGACACTGTCAGGGCACATGAGGGAGGGAATGTCGTAGTTAGCTGCTGCAATAAGGGAACACGCCCAGACCCTGCACCCATTGACAGAATCAACTGCCACTCCCACTCCAATCCCTAGACCAACCTCTGAAGAGGCCCAAGCCAGGTCTTCCACATTACCGCCTGCCCACACCCCCATCAAGAAGTGCGCATTACCCGTGATGTTCGAAAGAATAAGCTTGGTACAATCCGAGAAACGCTGTGCCACCGCCTGCGGGCAGGGGTGGAATCACCAACACCAAGCGCAGCGGGCGGTCTTAGAATAAGGTGGAGGAGAGATGGGTGCGGCCTTTCTTTGCTGCTGCTGCTGTTGTTGCTGTTCTTCTTATTGTTGTTGTTCCTGTTGTAACTGTTCTCAAATTAAAAGTTTTTTTGTAAATTATGTAAATTTACAAGTTTAAAAGTTGGAAGTGATCTTAACTGAAAACTTTAAAGTTTGTTACAAGAATATTTTTTATTAAAGTTAAGTTAAGTACAAACAAGTGTTTGTTAAACTTTTGAATAAAATATATTTTAAATTATAACTGAATCATTTCCATTATTTGTTCTTTTATTAACACAACATTTTGAAATAAAGAAGAATCATTTCCATTATTTGTTCCATTAACACAACACAACATTGCGGAACAGTTCCAAACAGTAAACATGGTCCATTTGGAATGGTTGCCACTGAGCCTTCAGGCAGCAAAGTGTTCACGGATGAGCTGCTGGTGCAAGGCTCGAGCAATCGTTAAAGGGTCACGACGGCCCACCCTCCTCCGCCATCGTGCTCCGGATTCAGGCAGTTGCATGGCTTCCTCGTCCTCCTCCTCCTCGTCATCTGCATCTTCCTCCTCATCATCAGCCACTCTCACCTCAGGTGGGTCTTCCACTATCAGCTGCTGCTACCTTATGATGGCTAAGTTACGCAGCATGCAGCACACAATAGTGAACTGACCGACAATCTCAGGGGAGTAATGCAAGTAGCGTCCAAAATGGTCCAGGCATCGGAAACGCTGTTTTAAGATGCCAATGGTCCTTTCTATTATGCTGTGCATTGCAATGTGCGACATGTTGTATTCCCAGGCAGCTTCTGTCCGGGTTACGCGTAGCGGCGTCATGAGCCAGGTGGCGAGGCTATACCCTTTGTCTCCCAGCACTCAGCTCTGCCTTTCTGGCTGCTGCTGAAACATGGCAGGTATAATGCTCTCATGTAGGATGAATGCATTATGGGTGCGCCCAGGGTACCATGCATCGACTGACATGATGCGATGAATGTCATCACACACGAGCTGCACATTAACGGAGTGGAAGCCTTTTCTGTTCCTGTACATCTCGGAATCCTCCAAAGGTGCTCGCAAGGCGATGTGGGTACAATCAATGTAGCCCTGTACCTTTGGGAAGCCCACAGCCCTATCACACATTGCCTGGGCAGTCATGGGGAACTTTATGTAATCATTCCTCCGGGCAGATAGTGCAGCAGTCAGCTGCCAAATACAGATATGTGTTGCATGTTGAGAAATGGAACACACATCCCCAGTTGTGGCCTGGAATGATCCAGATGCATAGAATGAAAGTGCAGCTGTAACCTTTACTTCAACTGACAAAGCAGTCCTCCTGACGCTTCTACATTGCAGGTCTGCTTTTACTAACTCACAGATCTCGGTTACAACTTCTTTGCGGAAACGCTGCCTTCTCATACAGTCTGCATCACTAGGTGCAAGTATGAACACCTGCCTCGATATACCCAACGTGGGTACGGCCTCCTGCCCATCATCCTACGTGCTCTCATGTTCCTCATGTGATGACATTGAATCAATCATCTCTCCCGCAGCCCCATCATGCAGAAGGCTTGCACAAGGTATGGCATTGTCGGTATTGCCCCCACGATTAAATTGTACCTTTCCAAGTAGCTCAAAATAGTAAGACAAGCTTCTTTGTTCTCTCTCTGCCCAAGGTCGACGCCCTAGTATGGACCACACCAAGGTCTGCACATGCGCGATAGGCTTGCTTAGAATGGGAAGTTAGGCATTCAAATGAGGACATTTGGGGCAACAAAGTCTAACATAATTCTTTAATTTTAGATTTTAGGATTTTCTCAAAGCACCACCGACCGAACGTCTCCTCACCGGGCTTAAGAATCGACCGGCAGAATCACTCCCTCGCACGGACACAGAGGCTCAGCAATGTGTCCGGGCGAGAGATCGATTCTGCCGGCCGACACGCCGACACTCGAGCCCAGTTTGGCGACGTTCGGTAGTGGCGTGGCACTTTGAAAAAAATCCAAAATTAAAGAATTGCATTAGACTTCCATTTTCTGCATTTTAAGTTTGAAAAAATTAAGCTTCATGATGCATAGTTAATGTGTTCTTGACTCCCTCCAAAACTTTGCATAAAAGCAATGGCGTCTTTCTGCGTCGATTTTTTAATGTGCGCTGGTTTCTTTTAAGTGCCCAGAAGGTTTTTTGGGAGTGGTCACATACGCGGTCCGAGGAAAAACGTAAGTTGGCCAAACTTGCTTAACTGTGAATAACTGGTGCAGATATCAGGCTACGCCCCCTACGACGCAAAAAAAAATGAACCTAAAAAAATCGTAACTAACTGCCTTATGCTGGCGCACAATCTTTGGGGAAACTTGGATATTTTAATTTAGGCCAAAAAAAGCGCCATGTGCCCGAAAAGTGGTGCAGATAACTGGGGAAAATTGAGCCCAATATGTTCAAATCAAGCCTGACCTACTTCCATAAATTGCTTCTATCCAAAGCTACATGGAGCCTATGGAAAGTGCACAGCAGGTAGTAAGTGCATGATTAAATTAGTGATTGAAAGGAAATCACTCATATTTCAAAAACAAAAATGACTTCTATGTAGCTGGATTCACTTTTACACTTAAATAGCATAATTCTAGAGAGCATAATTCTAGACAGCAATGATTAAAATAATGAAGCTGAAGTGGTCATTTCTGATTATGTGTATGTAGAACTTAACATCAACTTATACTTTACTGGTGCAGTCACCTGGAACAATTTAAGCTTTCGGAATGAGATATGGCAGACACTGGCTGCGCGGTTATGGAACACAGCGATTCTGACAATCAGTGATAAAGATCACGGAGAGATCTGTGAATGTCTTACAACAGAGTGCTTGTAATCAGTGAGTCAATCGTGACTACTGAATGTAAAGCCATGTGGTCTTCCCTATATGTGCTCTCTCTTTATTAAAAAAACTTAAGACATTTTTAAATCAACTGTTTCTTCTTAAAGTAATCCAAGCTGTTATTATCCAATTGTTCAATTCCTGTAAATTCATTGTTTATGTTTCCAGTCTGATTACTAAACAAGTAATTACCCCGAAGAGGCTGGGCGTCAATCTCTGAGTTTTCAAGTGGGTGGTTAATTCAGAAAAACATTATCGCAATGCTAATCTCAGATCCCACTTGTCACAAATGCACCTGGGAGTTTTCATTGTGCCAGATTGAGAGAAAGGTCAATACGCTTTGAGGGATTGTTAAGGTCTTTCTAGGCGGATTGTGTCGCTATTATTATCGTGTTTTTTTTCAGTCACCACTTCCTCTAAATCAAAAACACCAGAGCCATTGTTTTTGGTCTCTGCCATAAACTCCTCCTCCTTGTGACTGATTTCATCCTCCTCCTGAGCGACTTGTTCAGACTAACACACCTTAGTCACCTGCTGAACTTTAAACATCATGTGCTATCCATCACCAAGACTACCTATTTCCACCTGTACAACATCATTGCCCATCTCCACCCCTACCGTAGCCCTTTCTGCTGAAATATTTATCTATGCTTTTGAAACCCTTATCCATGTAATGCAATGTTTCTTTCGGACTGCACAAAACTACATTACTCACTCTTAAAATACAGAGTGAAACTAATACATTTGGTTTCATTGAAATTGATCTCACTGAACTCAAAACTAGATCTCAACTCATTAAAATCACCATACCAGAGTCCAAACGGAAACTGTCAGTTCTCGTTTTGATAAATTGTAACACAAGAACATCTATCACTTTATCGGAAATCCAAACTAGAACTAAATGGTCCCAGAACCAATAGATCAGAGTAAAATTCTGTCGCCCTATCAAATCTAGTCGAGAATGGTAGTGGACAATTTCGCAACTGACAGGAGGGGAAGACTCCATAAACATCCCCATCCTGAACTGTGGTGGTGCCCAACAAGAGTGCAAAAGATGAGGCTGAAATGTTTGAAGATTTCTTCAGCCAAAAATGCCAAATGGACAAACCCACCATCAAAGAGACCTGTGTCCAGCCAATTCAGTGCACTCCACATGACACTAAAAAGTGGCTGAGTATACTGGAGACAGCAAAAGCTATGGGTCCTGTCAACATACTAGCTGTAATGCTGAAGATGTGTGCATCAGCTGCCCCCAGCCCCAGCCCTATCACTTTCAGTGCAGCTATGACACTGACAGCTACCCACCTATAGAAAATTGCCCATGTATGTCTTATTCACAAGAGCAGGGCAATTCTAACCCAATCAATTAATGCCCCATTAACATCTGTCGAATCTTCAGCAATTGGAGTCATCAATAGTGCCATCAAGTGTCACCTACTCATCAATAGTCTGCTTGCTGACACTCAGGGTAGGATTTTAGCTCGGTGGTGGGGAGGGAATGAGGGATGGGGCAGCGGCGAGGGTGTGGGGTGAAAGCTAGATTACGGTTGGGCCCTCAGGCCCTGCCGAATTTAACGGCAGGGCCTGATTAACAGTTTTGCTCTCTGTTTCCCGTCTGCAGCCAGACATATTGAGAGGCTTAGTAGGTGTCGGGTGGGTAGGCCTGTGGCAGCAGGCTGCAGAGAGGTGGGAGGGAGGGAGAGATCGAAGGCCGGAGGTGGGATCAGAAATTGGGGACCAGAGATTGGAAGGCTATATGGGGGGGCGGGGGGTGGTGGGGAGGGGGGCGCGGAGATTGGCAGGCCAGAGGGGCAGATCAGAGACCAGGGATGAGGAAGGTCGGAAGGCTGGAGGGGAGATCAGAGGCCAGGCGATCGTGCACTTCGGGGGTGAGGTTAGAGGCCGGGGGGAGGGGAGGGGGGGTAGGTGGCTGGAGATCGGTGGCCAGGTGGGTGGGAGATCATGCGCTTCGGGGGTGAGGTTAGAGGCCGGGGGGGGGGGGGGTTGGGAGAGATCAATAGCCAGGAGGGAGATAGGGGGAAGGGGTTAGAAATCGGAAAGGTCAGGAGGGGGTGTGTCTAATTGCGGGAGGTTGACGAGGCAGGTATGCTGGATCCAGCAAGTAAGTGGAAAGGCACTTATCTCCTGGATTCAGCAGTCCTCACCTAACTTTAGCTGTCGGGTTACCCAAGGCCCAGGAAACCCGGCCGCCCAGACTTAAATTTAAAATGGTGCTTCAAATGAGGCACACCTCCTGGGAGTAGGATGGCTGGTAAACAAACCCGCCCATTTTCCGGGGCTAAAACTACCCCCTCAATTTGGGCTTCCTCGAACCACGAAGTTTCAGTTCTCATCACAGCCTTGATCGAGACATAGATGCAAGAACTGAATGCCAGGTGAAAATAGTTGTCTTCAACATCAAGGCAACATTTGATAGACTTTGGCATCAAGGAGTCCGAGCAATGAGGTCAATAGTGGTGTGGGGGAAAACCCTCCAGTAGCTGGAGTCATATCTGATACAAAAGAAGATGATTGTGATTGTCGGAGGCAACTCATCGTAGCCCCAGGACATTGCTGCAGGAATTCTTTAGGGAAGTCTCCTCAACACAACTATTTTAACCATCAATTACCTTCTTTCCATCATAAGGCCAGAAGTGGAGCTGTTTGCTGATGATCTACCATGTGCAGCCATATTCACAGCTCCTCCAACAATGAAGAACCCATGTCAGATTACAGTAAAAATTTAGATTTGGGTTGACAAGTGGCAGATAAAAGTCACACTACATAAATGCCAAGTAATAACCATCTGAAACAAGAAAAGGTCTAACTATTCACCCCACCCCACCACCCCACTCCTCCCCTCCACCCCGCCCCATCCCACCGCCCCACTCCATCACCTCACCCCACCCCATCCCACCACCCCAACCCACCACTCCACCCCACCACCCAACCTTTAACTTCACCACCATCACTGAATTACCCAACCACAAACCTGGGTACTATTAACCAGACCAACCATACCAACAATGTGGCTACACGATCAAGGCTAAATGGCTCACCTCAAGACTCCTCAAAACCTCTTTACTATCTACTAGGCTCAAGGCAGGATGGGATACTCACCACTTGCCTGGATGAAGACAATTCCAACATCACTCAAGGTTCTCAATACCATCTAGGACAGTGGACTCAGTATCCATCCCCTCCAGCACCAGCACACTGTGCCTGCAATATGCACTATCCACAGCATTCATTGCACCAACTTGCCAAGTTTAGTTCAATAGCACCCTCCAGCCCCATGATCACTATCACCAAGAAGGACAAGAGCAGCAAAGTCTTGGAAGCACCATCACCTCCAAGTTCCCCTTCAAGCCACACATCATCCTGACTTGGACATCCACCACCATTCTTTCATCATCTTTGGAAAAAATTCCTAGAACTCTCTACCTAACACCATTATGGGAGCATCATCACCACAAAGACTCCAGCAGTATAAGGAGAAAGTCCACCATTACTTTCTCAGGGCAACTAGGGATGGACAATAAAAATGCTGCTTTGCCAGCGTAAGCCACATCTTGAGAACATTTTTTAAAAAAAATCAAATTTGTGTGCGTTTAACCTTTAAACGTTAGACTGTGCCTGTGCATTACTCATCGTTTTTGAGACCTTGACACAGGAACTTCTCCCACATCTTTAAGAAGTCTTCTTGTCAACATCATAACATTTCTCTACTGCTAATAATATTCTTGTTTAGTGTACTCTTCTTCCCACTCCCCCACAGAGAGCCAAACATCCCTCTCGCAAGCATTCTTGCTTTAGTTGTTGGACATCTAGAACTACATCCATTGCAATCACTGGGGAAATAAAGCTCTATTTAAAATGAAGACAAATAACTCTGAAACAATTTATTGTAATAGTTGTAATCTATAGAGATATATGCTTTGTGCTTATTTCCCCTTTAATCTTTATTTCAGCAAAATAAATCTTTAAGCCATTTCTTGAAAAGAGTTTGATTGTGTTTTGGGAAGAGCTGATTCATTCTCAATGACTGGGACTATGCGATGAATAGTTGTGCAAGTTTTGTCACACTCCCAGTCTTCAAGAACAAACCACTCCAATGATAGATATGGTTGCATTGGTATATTTCTTTCGTTTTCATGAATAAAGAAACACTTATGAAGAACCAGAAAGCAACAGCAATAGATGCTGCTAGTTATACATAGAGGAAAGTGGGAACTGTGATTACACAACTTAGATTTAGCTGAAGGATTGAACAAACACCTCCATTTTTAAAGGCTATTTGATGAAATTCAGGCTTTACTCTTCCCAGAAAGCATGCGTAATTCCCTTATTAATAAAACAAGATGAATGGTAATTCAAGAGTCCTGAACATCCTGATCTCACAATTCTGATTCTGCTCAGATTCAGCTGAGCCTTCTTGATTAACTAGGTTTAAAAAATAAACCTCTTCACCCATAGAGAGCTATAAAAGCTTAACATTGCATTAAACAGATAATTCTGTGAGGCTCCCATTATAGTGCTTTGCTAAAAAGGTGTGCAGATTGCTCAAGTGATAGGTTGTATTATAATGTGCCAACTATCTCCTATCTCATATGTCCAACTATCTCCTATCCCATATGTCCAACTATCTCCTATCCCATATGTCCAACTATCTCCTATCTCACAAGGCTACATGTCAGGAACAGAGTTTCACAAAATTACCCCATCAATTCCAATGTGTTTAGAGACTATACATGCATATTAGTTCTGCATTCTTACAGTGATTCAAAACGATTAAGCAATCATTGTGGGCACCATCACTGAACGGATTACTAATCACATCAATGTAGCTGTTTATTAGACACAGATAATATGATATAATTATTCACAAAAGAATTGTCTTTGCTTTGTTGATTTAATTAAAGTGAAGTTCAACCCTAGAAGTACCAGATTTATATCGGGAGTTGACATGGCTTATCCAGATGGGCACATTCAGTGATGCTGCTCTGTGTGCTCTCAACAGGACATGTCCATCATCTAAAACAGATTAACTAGTCATTCATTTTATTGCTATTTGTGGGATCTTGTGTGTAAAATAGTTGCTGCAATTACCCACATAATGGGCTAAAATTTGGCCCTCCGACTAAAACGGCACACTTGCCTGAGGTGCACCAACTTTGTACTCCAAAAATGGCGCTCAAAATTTACCTCGGTATTCTCCCTGCTCCGTGGACCATTGTAGGCCTTGACGTGGCGTGGCAAAGGCAGTGGGGGGTGGCGCTAGGGCCATGCTGATTAAACAGAGTTGGCAGGGGGGCGGGGCTAGGGCCGGCAGCGTTGCGCATGCGCGTTGGAGCGTGCATGCATGCGCAATGGGGGATTAATATTGGCAATCGGCCATTTTTAAAGGGAAATCCTTCTCATTGATTTTTGATACCTGAAGGAGTGGAAAGCCTTCTCATTGATTTTTGGTGCCTGAAGGAGTACTGTTAGCAGTACTGTGGAAGAAATCAGTTGCTGGAATCAGTGAGTGCTCTGTGTTGCTGCTAAACTTCCAGAAGGAGTGCTGCATAGATGCATGCAAAGTAAGGACTGTGTGTTTTGAAAAATCACTGAGTGTCAATTCAATACAGCAATGCAACAATGTGCACCAAGAACAAAGAATTTCTTACATGACGAAATGGAGATACTAGTGAATGTAATTGAGCAGAGATGGCAGGAGCTGGATACCAGCAACAGAGGTCGCACAAAAGTGCCACCCAAAGAAATGAAGAAACACTGGAACCAAGTTGCAGAAGTTTACTGCGCAGTGGTGAATACCACAAGATCTGGAAGCCAGTGTAAAAAGAAATGGCAGGATCTTGGTCAAGTAGTTAGTGTAAGTAATATTTTCATTGTTCAATGGAATTGCAATTGTAAATGTGACCATCTGTATATGTCCCACCCAGCAGAAAGACATCCTCTCTAAAAAGTTATATTTTCATCTTTGCAGAAGAAATTGGCCCACAACAAAAGGGAAAGAACTCAAACAGGAGGAGGCCCGCCAAATCTGCACCAACTGACACCCTTGGAACAGAGGGTCGCTGCTTTGACGGGCCCTACCTGGAGAAAAGCAATCAGTACTGCACAAGCTGGGCCCACACCCGAGGGAGAGGGTAAGTCCTGAAAATTCATCGTGGCCCTTCAAATCAACTTGCTGCCTGGCCTGCTATGTATGAGTCTACTCATGCCACCCATCCTGCCCTCTTCTGTGCTGCTAACCATTTGACTGTTCTGTTATATTTTGCAGAACAGGATGCCAATCCTGAAGATCCTGGCGATCCTGAAGAAGATTCCGACTCGAACGAGCCAGGCAAACTTTGCTGGGGAGAGGGGGCGGGGGAGGGGGTGGGCATGGAGATGTGAGGAGAATGTTGAACTTAATATGGTTGAGGCCATAGTATAGGACTTCATGTTGCCAAACACTTCCATGAGTTCTGATGCGACATTCCATGGTTTGAGCACATCCCTGTCCGTGTATAGTGCTTTAAGTTCTGGTGCGACATTCCATGGTTTCCCAAGTTCTGAGATTGCGTGTCCCAGAGGTGTTGGTGGAATTCAGCTTGGAATACTCAGTGTCTCACTGTCTGAGGTTGTGGGTCTCAGTGCTGGTGGGATACAGCTTGGAACACCCAGGGCCCCATCGTGCCAGCCTGAACCTCCCACTACAGGGGTGCTGCGAGGCAGACCCAGGGCGAGGGGAAGGAGAAATCGACCATGAGCTCCTGAGATGCAGGGTGCAATAGATGTGGTTCAGGTTATGGCATTGGTTGTGGAGACCAATGACCTTACCCGATCACTCGTGGACACCATTAGTGGGGTGGGTGATGAGGTAACGGGTCGGTCGGGAGAAATAGCAGTAATGACACGGGAAATGACGGAGGTAATTTCAGAGGCAGTGGGAACGATGGCACAAGCCATCAGGGAGGGAATGTCAGAAGCAGCGCAAACGACGGCACAGGCCATCAGGGAGGGCATGTCTGAGGTAGCTGCTGCAATAAGGGGACACAGCCCGGCCAATCAGATGCCACTCCCACTGCAATCCCCGCACGAGCCTCTGTAGAGACTCAAACCGGGCCCCCAGGCCCTCGGGCCTTCCCCCCTCCACCATCCCCATGAAGAAGGGCACATTCACCGAGATGGGTGCATCCTTTCTTCGTTGCTGTTGTTGTTGTTGTTGTTGATGTTACTGTTGTAACTGTTTTCAAATTTAAATTGTTTAGTAAGTTTTGTAACTTTACAACTTTATAAGTGATCTTAGAGTGTAAATGTTCTCACATTTTGTAAGTTATTTAAATTGACAACTAAAAAGTGATCTTAAAGTTTTTAAGTGATCTTAGAGTGTAAGTTTTTTCAAATTGAAATTGTTTTGTAAATTCTGTAACTTTACAACTTTATAAGTGATCTTAACGTTTTTAAGTGATCTTAAAGAATCAAAGTAAAGTTTGATACAAGAATTATTTTATTACACTAAAGTGAAGTACATTGTAAACTTTTCAATAAAATATATTTTACACTGAAACTGGATCATGTTCCATTAACACAACACAACATTTAGGAACAACTACAAAAAATAAACATGTCCATGTGGAACAATTGTCGCTGAGCCCTCAGGCATCAGTAAAGGTTTCACGTGTTCCCAGCCACCCTTTAAATTCCCTCCTGCAGCCTGTGTGTTTCCAGCTCCTTCTGCAAGCCCAGACTGCTGCTTCTTGCGTGTGTGGCCAGTTCACTTCTCTCACGCCCGGGCTTTCCAGCCACCGCCCCTAGCCCTGGCCGAGGGGATTGCTGGTGCGTGCTGCAGTCGGTGCGCTCTCCCGCTGACTTCCCGCTAACGAGGTAGGACTTTTTATTTATTTATTTATTTATTTTTCATTTATTATTGATAGTTTTTATGCTTCTTTAACGTTGTTGTGAAGGTGTTTAGTGCTTTCCAAGGTCCTCTCACTTCCCTTCCCCACCCACCTCTGGCTACCGGTGCTGATTTCTTAACTCTCCGAAAGGATTTTCTGTGCGGGCCCACAAGTGGCCACATACGCTGGCCTAAGTTATTTTGGAGCAACTATTAGCTGTCCAAACTTGCTTAAATGGCCAAAACATGCGTAGGTGGCTAGTAACGCCCCCTTCTGAGAAAAAAAACTAAACTAAAAAAAATCCTAACTAACTCACTTACACTGCTGCAAATTAAATGGGCAGAATTGCAATTTTTAAGATACTCCAAAAAAATCAAGTTGCTCCAAACAAAATGGAGCAACTCCTGGGCAAATTTGGGCCCAATGATATTAACTGTACAATGGATTCATTGTATGTGAAGTACTTTAAGATGTTTCTGAGAGACATGGTAAGGTGCTCATTAAATAAATCTTCTTTCAGTTTTGTGCATCTGCACGTAAGCTGCATTTTTCACATCTAAAATTATTTAAGTTTGCTTTAATTTAAATTAATGACAGATATTAGTTGGATTGGGGTGTCTAGAGCCCACATTGGATGGATTGGGATGTCTACAGCACAGATTGGGTGGATTGGGGTGTCTATAGATCACATTGGATGGATTGGGATGTCTACAGCACAGATTGGGTGGATTGGGGTGTCTATAGATCACATTGTGTGGACTGGGGTTTCTACAGCAAGCAACGAGCAATGTGGAAAGGATCCATGACAAAAATTGCTCAATTTTGTTTATTAGATGCCACGTTAACAGAGACACTTTAATAGACGTAAATTTCACAAATGTAACCCCCTGATGGCTGTAGAAATGGTACTGAAGTACTATTAGATAAGATGTCGTTTCACCACAACTCAATGCATATTTGAGCAACCCCGTGCCAACAACTGATGCTTGATACTGCACTTCAACAACTGTACAACTGTATATCATGGCAGAATTTCAGGGCATGATGCTGACTGGGAGAGAAATCCACAGGCAGGAAGAGTGTGTGGAGTTTTTCTGTGTAGACTTTTTTCTTGAATGTTAAGGTTTTGTTTGTAGTCAAATGACAGGCTATTCAAATAAGAGTCTGAACAGGCACCTCCACTGTGGGTCTTGTTTATACTGTCAATGATTTGAAACTACTTAATCGGCATAAATATATCATGGTTTGGAGGTTGTATTTTGGCTGGGTTGGGGTCAAATCTGACCTCCAAAAGTGTTACAACCAAGGCATTTTACTGGGGAGATCTGAGTTGATGGAACTGTTGGTGTTGTATTTATCAAATTTCCACACACCATCATTACAAAGCGCACGGCAAGAAATTTACCACTGAGCTAATTCTGTGGTTGGGCGATAATGCTGCCAAGTTTGCTTATAGTTACAACTATATTGGGAACATTGTTGCAGCAATGTTGCACTGTGAACAGCATGAAGTAAATACATTTACCAGGTTCAAGATATTAAAAGCATAAATCTCACAACAAATAGACATGGAAAGTTGATTACAGATATGGATAAAGGACAGGGATTCACTGCAGCCTGGATTACATTGGCTGATTCTATAATAGGTTACATAAAAAACACAATTTAACATAGCAATAAGCTCACAATATTAAAGTACATTCTGAATGTACTCAACAGATCACACATATCAGAAATCTAAACCGTGTTTAAAGTTTCTTGACTTTGCTATTCAAAACCAAGAGAGCTGAGTGCATAGTAAAGTCAATTTTTGGTAAGAACAGGATATGAAATAGCAACTAGCAACAGAACTAGGGACTAAATAATCTGATGAAATATAAAATGGAGGATTAAATCATGATGGATGTCTGCAGTATTATCCCAGAGAGCTGGCTGGGATCAGGGTGTTAGTCAGATGTGCAAAGGTGCAGTAATGTGAGAAATGATATGCTGAAGCACTACCAAATGCCTTCAGGCAATCATTTCTAACCAGCCTGATATCTAGAAAACTCTAGGTACTGATCACCTTTGGTTGGAACAATTTATGAGATGTCACCAACCAGTTTATAGGAACCGAGAGAAATCCCATGAACTATTATGATAGTTCTCCTTGGCCTCAGTGATAAATAAATATTTTTTATAGTAAGGGCACTGTCATAATTGTCTTATTTTCACACATTTACTAAGCCATTTGTACAAATAACCAAATGATATGTGATTGAAAGAAAAATCTTCATTGACACATTTTTTCTCTCCTGTACACAAGGCTAAATATTCCAGCACATTTCTTTAAATATGCATTATTTTATGACTCCACATGAATAAGGAGGTTTTTATGGGTTTTTTTAAAACTACCTGACTGGAAAGTGTAATAAAAATAAATCAAACACATTCCAGGCTGAAATTTCTTTAAGCTATTTACCATCAAAATACAACACACTCAGGGCGGCTCAGTGACTTTTATCAGTGAGTAACTGATCTACACAGATCAGGAAGGGTCTGGGTTTGATTCTTGGTTTGTAGGTAGTTGGCAGATATCAGATGGGTGGTGGTAGGGGTGCTACAATTGGCCTCAGCACCCTTAAGTTCGATTAAAATAAGGTGTTACTGGCCCCGATGATAACTCTGAGGCATGTTGAGGGGGAGGGGTGGTTGTGATATCGGGCGCGAAACCTGGAAGAAATTTCAGTTTGTGCTATTGCAATGGAGCTACCTCATTATAATATTACTGCTGGGCTTGTCGGCGAAAGCACAACAGTGGGTGTGGTGCGGATCCACAGGACACCATCTCAACTGGAGCATTTAAAGGACCGATCCAAGGATGGAAGTTGGAGGAGTTAGGAGTTGCAGCAAAGTAAGGGAGAAGTGCTGTAATGGTATGATCATGGGCTGCGGTAAGGGTTAATAATGCATCACTTCATGCACTGCTGGGTGTAGAGAGGAGTTGGAGAGTGATACACTTCCCCAGAAATAAGAGGAAGAAACCTATTGCTGCAATGAAGAAGGCGTGGCTGGAGGTGACCCAGGAGGTCAGCAGCAGGAGCATTGTGCCATGCATCTGGATTCAGTGCAGGAATCACATTGATGACCTAACCAGGTTAAAAAAGGTGAGTACAGTTGCACATTCACCTACAGCAGGGAAGTCTTGCTACCGTTGTACAGAGTATTGTGGTGAGGCCACACCTGGAATACTGCGTGCAGTTTTTTTTTCCATATTTACGAAAGGATATACTTGCTTTGGAGGCAGTTCAGAGAAGGTTCACTAGGTTGATTCCAGAGATGAGGGGGTTGACTTATGAGGAAAGGTTGAGTAGGTTGGGCGTCTACTCATTGGAATTCAGAAGAATGAGAGGTGATCTTATCGAAACGTATAAGATTATGAGGGGGCTTGACAAGGTGGATGCAGAGAGGATGTTTCCACTGATAGGGGAGACTAGAACTAGAGGGCATAATCTTAGAATAAGGGGCCGCCCATTTAAAACTATGAGGAGAAATTTCTTCTCTCAGAGGGTTGTGGATCTATGGAATATGCTGCCTCAGAGAGCTGTGGAAACAGGGACATTGAATAAATTTAAGACAGAAATAGACTGTTTCTCAAACGATAAGGGAATAAGGGGTATGGAGAGAAGGCAGGGAAGTGGACCTGAGTCCATGATCGGATCAACCATGATCGTATTAAATGGCGGAGCAGGCTCGAGGGGCCGTATGGCCTATTCCTGCTCCTATTTCTTAAGTTCTGATCCTGTTGTGCACATCACCAGCCCCCCTCACTCTGCTTTGTCAAGCCTAAACCATTATGTCATTCCTCACACCCACTTACCTTGCATGCACATGCATCTTTCTCTTTCTATGCACTTCCTCACATCCGCATCCATCCATCCACCACTGCAACTCACCCTGATCCCAATGCAATTTGATGCCTCTCGTTGATAGTCACCCTCACCAAATGCACTGCATCAATTGGGTGAACACATGCCATTACAGTTTCTCACAAGTCTGTTCTTTCTCCATTGCGGAAGAGAATTCAAAACACAATGGAGCAGGAGAGGGAGAGGATCGGAATAGGTCCTCCACAGATTGCAATTGTGCATAACAGGAAGCGCTGGAGATCAATGGCACTTCACCATCCCTGACCAGCAGAGATGGAGAGATGGGTCCTCTCAGCTACCTGGTGACTGAATTAAATATCAGTGACCCACACATCATACAACACTCAGCCATGTTGACGTAATTTCAGCAGCAAGTGAAATATTATCATCTTCATAATGCTAGATTGCAGTATTCTTACCTTGCCAGTACTAATTCACAGATTCTTTCTCCAATAGGACCTTCACACTTACAGCAATCGGTGAACCTCTGGACAATGAATCCTCAGAGGAGATGAGTCCAGTTAGGCAGTTATTTGGGATTTCACCTGGTGACTTATAGTTCGCAAGTGAGCACGAGCAGACAGTGGTGGCAGGGACAGCTGTGGGGAGTCCACATTGGTGGGTGCAGTCCTCTCCAAGCTCCGCTCATTGAGGGGAAGCAGAAAATCTGCGATGTACTGCCAGGCCTTCCACGCACACTGTCCATGATTGCAGAGAGAATGGAGGAGTCCAACTCAAGCATGAATGGGAGGATGTCGTCTTCCATGGGTATGTTGGCCAACTCCATGGAACATCAAATGTGTTTATGCAGGCCTTGACCATGGCTGTGCAGACTCTGGATGCCAACATGTCTTCAACAGAATGACAGACATCTTAACCTTACAGTGTGTCCCTGATGTACACCAAGCTGCTTTCCAGCAGAACTGTAGGAGTGAAATGCAGCTGAGCCATGAGAGGGATGATGGCGAAAGGGGACATGGATGTGGGAACTCCACTCAAAGCATTCCCACTTCTCACCCTTTTTCCCGTACCCCTAGCCAGTACCCAACATGCTGCCTCAGGTCCTGAGGTCGTTGGCCAAGAGTGTTATGTATTCAACTGTCATTGTAACCCATGTATAAACTGACTTAAGTTGTACACCGTGAGAACATTGACCACTAGGTGGTGAACTTGTGGGAGACACTCCTAACCTGGACTTTCAGGTATAAAAGGAGAAGCTCCACCCATCTTCATCACTTCAGTGCTGGCTAATAAAGGTTACTAGTTACAGAGTGACCTTCTCACAAGCATGGGCCTCGTGTGCATTTATACTGTATAGTAAGGACATATTATTGGCGATGAGAAACTGGGATTTAAACCACGCGAGCATGGCCACTAGCAGGACAGACGAGAGGTACTGTGTTGGTGATGATTGGGACGATTTTATTGAGAGACTACAGCAAAGTTTCATCACTAAGGAATGGCTGGGACAGGATTCGGCCGACCAACGCAGGGCTCATCTCCTGACGGTTTGTGTATCCAGGACGTACTCCCTGATGAAGGACCTTCTAGCGCTAGAGAAGCCGGCGGACAAGACTTTTGAAGAGCTCAGTAAGTTGATCGGGGAACACTTTAAACCAGCAAGCAGCAAGCACATGGCGAGACACCGGTTTTACACGCACCGGCGGCGAGAAGGGCAAAGCGTTCCAGACTTCGTGGCAGACCTCCAGCGACTGGCGAGCCTATGTAAGTTCCCAGATGCATGCAGAGCGGAGATGCTGCGAGACTTTTTTATTGAGGGCATCGGGCACGCTGGGGTTTTCAGGAAACTGATTGAGACCAAAGACTTGACCCTGGAAACGGTGGCGTTGATGGCCCAGACATTTATCTCAGGGGAGGCAGAGACCAGAATGATGTTTGACAAAAATTTTGGCTTAAATGCAGCAAATGGACAGGGAGTCAACATTGTTAATGCAGGACACAGTTCTCCAGGCAGGCAGGGGCAATCGGATATGCCCGAGCATGTAGTCGAACCCAAAGGGGGAATTCAACAGAGACAATGGCTAGCTGAACGGCGATTCATACCATCGCAGGGGACAATGCGGCCAGTTATGGGGCCATCAACACCTGTCAATGGTGCGCTTAAGGACAGTTACAGAGACAGTCAGAGATGATTGACTGGTAATGGACCTTTTGTTTCCAACAACGGCTCATGTTGGAGGTGTGGTGACAAACACCCAGCCAGAGCTTGCAGGTATCAGCAATATACCTGCAGAAACTGCAACGTCAGCGGTCACTTGGCGCGTATGTGCAGGAAGCCTGCAGCCAGGTTCATGTACGAGGAGGACGGGCCCGATGTAAGCCCTACGAGGCCAAACGAATACTGGGGGAAATCACTGGGAGCTGAAGTTCAGCGAGTTCATGTGGAGCCCATATACAGTTCATACACCAGGACGCCACCGATAATGATGAAAATGCTCCTCAATGGCTTCCCAGTATCAATGGAGCTAGACACGGGGGCCAGCCAGTCCCTGATGAGTATCAAACAGTTCGACAAGTTGTGGGCGTCCAAGGCCAGGAGGCCAAAATTATTGCCGATTGATGCTCAGCTACGGACATATACAAAGGAGATCATTCCGGTGCTAGTCAGCGCCACGGTAGTCGTGACCTACAAAGATTCGGAGAACAGGTTGCCACTCTGAATTGTCCCAGGGGATTGTCCCGCACTACTGGGGAGGAGTTGGCTTGCTGTCATGAACTGGAAATGGGGCGATGTCAATGCAATTTCTTCTGTGGAGCGAGTATCATGGACAAATTTGACTCATTATTTCAACCCGGCATTGACACTTTCATGGGGACCAAGGTAGTGATTCACATAAACCCGGACACCAGGCCAATACACCACAAGGACAGAGCAGGGCTGTACGTGATGTGGGAAAAGATAGAAGGCGAATTGGACCGCCTGCTGAGGGAAGGCATAATTTCGGCAGTCGAATTCAGCGACTGGGCGAGCCGGATTGTGCCGATGCTCAAGGCGGATGGGTCGGTCAGGATATGTGGTGATTACAAGGCCACCATCAATCGTGTGTCACTCCAAGACCAGTACCCGCTACCGAAAGCGGACTACATCTTTGCGACACTATCCGGTGGCAAACCTTTTTCAAAATTGGACCTGACCTCAACTTACATGACCCAGGAGCTGGCGAGTGAGTCGGAGAAACTGACCGCCATCACGACACACAAGGGGTTGTTTGAGTACAACAGATGTCCATTCGGGATTCGCTCGGCCACCGTGATCTTTCAACGAAATATTGGAAAGTCTCCTCAAGTCGATTCCAAGGACGGTGGTTTTTCAAGACGACATCCTCATCACGGGTTGCGATACTGAAGAATACCTCCACAACCTGGAGGAGGTGCTACGCAGACTGGACCGGGTAGGGCTGCGACTGAAAAAGGCGAAGTGCGTCTTCCTAGCTCCAGAGGTAGAATTCCTGGGGATCGGGTAGCAGCAGATGGGATCAGACCTACTGCGTCCAAAACGGAAGTGATCCAGAGAGCACCCAGACCCTGTAACATGACAGAGCTGCGTTGGTTCATGGGGCTCCTGAACTATTTTGGTAACTTTCTTCCCAAATTGAGCACGCTGTTAGAGCCGCTACATGTGCTCCTACGCAAAGGTCGCGATTGGGTCTGGGGGGACAGCCAGGAAAGGGCTTTTGATAGAGCACGCAATTTGTTGTGCTCCAACAATCTGTTAACGCTCTATGACCCATGTAAGAAACTTGTTTTAATGTGCGATGCGTCGTCCTATGGGGTCAGGTGTGTGTTGCAGCATGTTAATGCCAAGGGTCAGTTACAGCCAGTAGGTTATGACTCCAGAAGTCTGTCCCAGGCAGAAAGGGGCTACGGGATGTTAGAAAAGGAAGCGCTTGCATGTGAATATACAGTAAAAAAAATGCACCAGTACCTGTTTGGCAGGAAATTTGAGCTGGAGACAGATCACAAACCCCTAACGCCCCTTTTGGCCGACAACAAGGCCATAAATTGCAAACGCATCGGCTCGCATATAGAGGTGGGCACTCATGTTAGCCGCCTATGACTATACAATTCAGCACAGACCGGGCACTGAAAACTGTGCCGATGCACTCAGCAGGCTCCCACTAGCCACCACTGAGGGGGCAACTGAGCATGCTGCTGAAATGGTCATGGCTGTTGAAGCTTTCGAAAGCGAAGGCTCACCCATGACAGCATGTCAGATCAAAGTATGGACAAATAGAGACCCGGTACTGTCTTTAGTCAAGAAATGTGTCCTGAATGGGGACTGGGAAGCCAAGTACGGGGCATGCCCTGAGGAATTTAAATTATTTCACAGGCGCAAGGAACTCTTGATTCAGGCCGATTGCCTACTATGGGGAAACCGAGTAGTCATGCCCCAGAGGGGCAGCGGGGTGCTCATCAGAGAACTCCACAATGAGCACCCGGGCATTGTCATGATGAAGGCAATTGCCAGGTCACACGTTTGGTGGCCAGGGATAGATGCAGACCTGGAACTTTATGTTTGCAGGTGCAACACGTGTGCCCAGCTGGGCAATGTGCCCAGGGAAGCACCCCTTAACCCCTGATCCTGGCCCGCCAAGCCATGGTCACGCATCCATGTGGACTACGCAGGTCCTTTCATAGGAAAAATGTTTTTGGTTGTAGTAGACGCCTACTCCAAATGGATCGAGTGTGACATTCTCAATTCAAGCACATCCTCTGCCACGGTAGAAAGTCTACGGGCAATGTTCGCCGCCCATGGTCTACCGGACATCTTGGTCAGCGACAATGGCCCGTGCTTTACAAACATTGAATTCCAGGATTTCATGGCAGGAAATGGTATCAACCATGTCAGAACGGCACTGTTTAAGCCGGCCTCAAGCAGTGCAGATAATCAAACAGGGGATGCTCAGAATCCAAGGGGGTTCCCTACAAAGCGCTTATCACACCTCCTGTTGGCCAATAGATCCCGACCACACTCACTCACAGTGGTTCCACTCGCAGAGCTGCTAATGAAAAGGACGCTCAAAACCAGGTTATCCCTTATACACCACCATGAAAGAAATTGTTCAGAGCAGGCGCCAGTCACAATGTGACTACCATGACAGGAATGCGAGGGCGCGATGTATTGATGCCAATGACCATGTCTTTGTCCTCAACTACGCTGCAGGGCCCAAATGGCTCACAGGCACTGTGATTGCCAAAGAGGGGAATAGGATTCTGGTAGTTAAACTTACCAATGAACAAATCTGCCGCAAACACGCGTATCAAACAAAAAAGAGGTTCAGCAACCCAATAGAAGAAGCAGAGGAAAAACACAATGTAGATTTCACTCCACCACAGGTGACCGAACACCGGAACCAAGTGGAGGAGAGCCCAGTCACTGTGGGCAGTCAGGACAGGCCTGAGGCATCGCAAACAGCAGACACTCAGGCCAGCGCCCAACAACCGGAGCCCCAACTCAGGCGCTCTACAAGGGAGCGTAAACCACCAGAGAGACTTAACCTGTGATCCCAATAAGACTTTGGGGGGAGGTGATGCCATGTATTCAACTGTCATTGTAACCCATGTATAAACTGACCTAAGTTGTACACTGTGAGAACATTGACCACTAGGTGGTGAACTTGTGGGAGGCACTCCTAACCTGGACTTTCAGGTATAAAAGGGGAAGCTCCACCCACCTTCATCACTTCAGTACTGGCTAATAAAGGTTATTAGTCACAGAGTGACCTTCTCTCAAGTATGGGCCTCATGTGCATTTATACTGTATAGTAAGGACATATTAAAGAGCATCTCAGTGTTCAGAGCAGGGATCTGAGCAGCCTGCCTCTAACTCTGCTGAAGCCACAAGGGATGCAACACTAATGAACGGTAGGAAAAGGAAGAGTAATGGTTTGTAGTTCAACAAGGATATGCATATGTGTGTTTGACAAAATGTTATGTTGTTACGTTTCCGTTGTTTAGTGGAATCACTGCTTTTCCGAGATGTCGAGAAAACGGAGCCTCTACCTGTACACTTTACTACATGATCTCAACCTCTCTGCTGGTCCCCTCTCTGTTGACCACCTGCAGATCTCTCTACAGCAGGCTATTGCTGCTACTGATGGTCATCTGCTCCTCATCCGAGGTCCAATCTAAGGCAGCCAAGGCGCTATCCATCTTGATCTTGAGTCTCAATATTATCAAAGTGCACAAATTAGCCTCTCACCACAAGTACACTCGTGGGAGGTAAGAAAGCAGCTGTGAGCATTGCATATTTGTTGATATCCTGACTTTTAATGAACCCCATGAATTGCCATTCAGTCTTCTCATCTGCATTTTAATGGCATGTTTCAAGAAACCCAGGAAACCCATACATGTCATGCTAAATTTAAATCCCGTTGAAAATCTCATTCAAATTGCCTCATTTAAATATTAAAAGCGGTAACCTGCCTCTTCGGAGAGGGGGGCACGAACATTGAAAAGTGCCTGAGTTAACCCTGGAAATCAGCACGTTGGAATCGGCCTCCGGACATGCTGACATTTTCACCGATTTGAACCATCCTCTCGAACCCAAACCCTCATGCTCCTAAAACTCTTTCTACTACATCTCACTGAAGTGTAAAAAAAGAAAAGAAAAGAAAAGGCATTTATATAACACCTTTCATAACCTCACGACGTCCCAAAGTGCTTTACAGCCAATGAAGTGTGTTTGAAATGTAGCCAGTGTTGTGATGTAGCAAACAATTCCATTCCAGGCTTCCTTTACCCATCAATTCAGGTTTTCTGGCTCCTGGCACACAAGTTAAAATACATGCATCGTAGATCAAATTGTTTGATATTGAATGTTGACAAAAACAAATTACAACATAGCACTGCAATTATGGCCTGAAGACTGAGAGAGAGAAAAAGATATTCGAACAGAAGTGAATAGACACATAGTAAGCATGAAAGAGAAGGAAAAAGACATTGGAACATTGGAAAGGAATTAGAAAGAACAAGCTAGAGAGTTGCTGAGAAGAAACTGAAAGACAACATTCAGACAAGGGTTTCCAGTCAAATTCTGCTGTCATTTCAGTAACATAACTGCGGAACGTGTAAAGTGAAGGATCCATGCTTCCCACAGAGATGGAAGGTCAATCAGTAGGCAATTCACCCTGCGCCATTGTGTCTGACCCCAGTATGAGTTTGAATAGAATACATCACATGCGTGTCCCCTCTGTATCCAGTACTGAGGAAGATAAATTGTGACACCGTCAGGTTGAAGATGGTGTGTTCCATTGCGCTACTGTATCAATGTGCCACTTCGATTTTTTACACTCATTAATCTCCTGCTCTCTCAAAACAAGACTGTCAAATTAATGTCAATAAATGTTAAGTCAGAGGGAAATGTTATGCTCTGAAACATTGCCATTTCACAGATGGGTTGACAGAACACACATTCATAGCATCTGTAATTCTGAACAGTCATTAGAAAGTAGAGAGCTTCAATCCATCTTTCTAAAATGGACTCAAACCTAGGTCCTAAGATGAAAGGATGTTGCCAGTGTTATACCCAGTCCTTACACTTCAACATGTATTGAAAAAGTTCCAAATGCAATTTACTGAAGCTTAAAAGCATCATTTTAATGATTTGAATAATTAGTACAGTCCAACAGTTTTACTCTTACTATAGTGACTATCTGTTCCATTTATATATATATAATGTACTAGAGGGCAGAATTTTCTGTCCGCTCTCTACTCTGGTGCTGAACAAGACCAGTGAAGTGCTCCGCTCCTATCCAAGTATAGGATTGCCAGGATTTCCTGACCTGGGCAATGCCAGGAAGGTGAAGCCCAGCTCACAGCTGCGTGTTGGATTAGGAGATTGGAACCTTTTGGCTGCTTTCCATCATAGAACCATAGAAATTTATAGCACAGAAGGTGACCATTTTGGCCATTTCAGCCATTTTGGCCACACCGTGTCTCCTCAACCCCCAGAACCACTGAAGACCCTGCCTCCAATCCATTGGGGTCCTTGTGCTAGCCTCAATTCCTGGTTCCTTCAAATGCCCCTCAAATTTTGTACCCAACAGATCTACTGAAGTAAAGAGGTGGGAGCTGGTCTCGGGGCTTATTTGCATCTCCGTGATGAGCCTGCACCTACTGCAGGAGCAGGCCCAGCTTTGCTCCACCCTCAGGAAGACATGGAAATCCCAGGTAATGCAACGTGGGCAGAGATGCAGTGAACCAACCCTCTGCCCCCTTTTTTTTACAGACTTATTATGCCTGGTTAAAGGCTGTGTACACCAAGGTAAAGATCAGGAAAATTGGCCCTATAAATTTAACAATATCGTGGACATGGTCACATAATTTGAATCTGACAATACAACAAACTCTCCGATAATGCTTTGTAATAAAAGCACAATGCCTATTATTCCAATACCACAAATCAGGGGCACTGATAATCCCATTGTGGGACCTTACTGTGCACAAATTGACGGCTGCATTTCCCTATATTGCAACAATGACTACACTGCAGAAGTATTTCATTGTAGTGAAGCGCTTTGGGAAATTCAAGTTATTTCTTCTTTCTTTCAACAATTTTATTGTGAATAATAATCACCTGAGGGTGAAGGTTCGACACAAAACTATTTTTGGATATTACTTAAAAATTAAACAGTTCTCAATTCAAATGCCTTCAGGAAAATGGGCAGATTCAAATAAAACTTTACTGAAATTTTGATTGAAGTGAGTAGGGAGTATTCCTTTAATGTTTTATATAGCAATATGCATATTAATTTTAACTTATTTTTTAAGGAGCATCAGTTTTTGGCATTTAATGTCAGTAATACAATTAAACCATATCATTTAATTGTACTCAATGAGATTCCCTAGCTATCAGCTTTTGCTGGCATTATTCAAAGAGGACAGATGTTAATATTGTCTCCAATGACCCTGGGGTTTCTTCATGTTAACCAAAGAACAAAACCTACATTTGAATAGTCTTTTCTAATTATACAGGAGCTTTTGGCAGTTTCATAATTCTAAGTATTTTGAAAATGATTGTCTCTATCAAAGCATTATGAGGTAAATTTTGGCCAGGAGTTGCTCCATTTTTTTTGGAGCAATTTGATTTTTCTGGAGTATCTTAAAAATTCCCATTTTGCACATTCAATTTGTGCTAATGTAAATGAGTTAGTTAGGATTTTTTTAGTTATTTTTTTTTCTCAAAAGGGGGCATTACCAGCCACCTACGCCAGTTTTGGCCATTTAGGCCACTTTGGCCAGCTAATAGTTACTCCAAATCTACTTAGGCCAGCATTTGTGGCCACTTGTGAAAACCCTTGCGGAGAGTTAAGAAATCAGTGCAGGTAGGTACATTGGAGGCCAGCAGAACTTAATGACTTGACTAAAGAATGTGAATAGGATCAAACAGCTATACAGGACATCATATGACAAACTTCGCAAAGTTAATTTACTATACAACAGAAGCATTCATGGAAGCTTAAACTACAAAAATAAAAGAAGTAAAAGATAGCTGAATTAAAATGCCCTAATCTCACAACTAATTTAAATAACGATTTGTTTGCAATACTGGGCCAAAATTGAGCCCATATTATCTAAATAAAGTCTACTTCAATAAATAAGATATTCTCTGTGTTCCTCCGTCACTTATGTTCTTCTGTCACAATAGCACCAGGTGAATAGGCTTGACAAATGGTCACCACTATTGACAAGAGACAAAACATATTTACATAATTTTTTCAAAATATCCAGAAGTCCACGAAAATGACAAGCCATTAAAAAAGTTCAAAAATAGCTACAGTACATAAAATTTCAAACCAGAGGTTGATCACACCGGGAGGCCACTCAGCCAGGGCTAGGGGCAGGCATCGGGTCCCACACACACAGCGGCTGCAGCACGCACAGAGAGGCTGGGGGCGAGGAGCTACTGCGCATGCATCGACACTCTACTGCGCATGTGCAGACGTCCCGGCACTGTTTTCAGCGCATGAAGCTGGCTCTGCCTCCGACCTGACTGGCCACGCTGCACGAAGACCGAGGAGAGGCCGGACAGTGGCCAAAGTAGGGAGCAATTTTTTCGGCGCACTTATCAAAGGAGAAAAGCGGCGCATCTTGGGTAAGTGCGCCGAAAAAAGAGGTGGGCCAAATTTGAGCCCCTAGTGTAGAGAATAGCAGTTGTGTTCAGTAACATCACTAGAGCAAGTTTCTCGGTCATCTGTAGCCAAGGATCATTTAATTTTGTCTTCAGAAATCATGTTTTATAATAGGGCTCTGCTGACCTCACACTGAGCAGCTTGGGAGGACAGTTCAGGGGTAGTGAGTCAACCAAATAATGTGGGACTGGAGTCATGTGAATGCCAGACCAAGTGGAGTGACAGGTTGTTTTGACTGAAGGACATTAGTGAACTAGTTGGGTTTTATGACCATCCAGCAGTTTTCATGATCATTTGTTTACTAGTTAAAAAATTACTAGTTTTATTGAATTTAATTTCGCACCCTGTTATGATGAGATTTGAGCTCATCATCTCTGAGTTACTCGTCCAATACCAGAACCACTGCACTGCTAGTTTCCAATTTTAAGAAAAGGACAAAAGACAGATGCAGAGGTAAAAGGACATGATTCTAAAATACTACCTGCAAGAGGTGTTACGGAGAAGGGTAGATCTTGTGGTGAGCAGGGACAACCTTCAGTCAAGAGTAACATTGAATCAGCCTGGAAGGAAGTGGCAGAGAGAGGTAATGCTATCACACCTGTGGATGGAACCGGCGAGGAACATTTCTTTTGGGCTACGCAAGGTTGCCAAGATAAATGTGTCCACATTCATCATCATCATAGGCGGTCCCTTGAAACGAGGATGACTTGCTTCCACGCCAACAAGAGGATGAGTTCACAGATGTTTCAATGAAGGACCCGAACATCCTGAAGGGTGGAAAGTGCCTGTGCATGAATTTTTTTAACGTGAGGTGGCCATTGCACACCAGGCACCACACGGGCTTGACAGAGCTAAGCCTTGGTCCAGTGGCAAAGATTACCCAAGATGACTGGAGAACAGCTCTGCTGCACGGACCTAGTGCGCACACATATCGCAGTGTGGGCTGGCCCTTGCTGCCCCTGGGCCCCTGGCCCCGAACTCGCGCTTTCCCTGGGCCCCGATCATGTCCCTCCACAGTCTCTCGCTGCTCCTTTGCCCTGACCTCGCTGCTCCTGCTGTATCTGCCCACTCTCCAATCACCGACCTGAATCTTGATGACATCACTCTTCGCTGCCGTCGCCCTCCTGCACCAGCTCGTGCTGTACCTTGCAGTGGCATGCCTCCACGCTGCCCATGGCCACCACTCGCCACTTCTTTTATAGCCCCGACCTGCCACTGATGGTCTCTCGCAGGTCAGGGCCTCCACGTGTCCACATTATGCCTTGTAAGACAACATTGTTAAATGATGTATTGTCATAGTATTGCAATATAAGCTTTCAGCAGCATACAGAAGGAGAATGCACAGCATTGTGGCAACGGTTTATCTACTTTCCAAATGCACAGACAGGCCCGTCTTTTCTCAGGACACTCACATTATTGCAATTACAATGTGTTTGTCATTAGGTCCATGAGAAATGGCAAGCAATAAATATCAAGAACATTTCCGCTACAAGGTACCTACATGCTGCATGTTTGCATGCTCACATAAGGTGATGTGATTTCTTTCATATTTGTTATTTAAACAGGGGACAGGAAATGGAACTCATCTGAGGGATGATGACACATTACCTTTAAATGAAGCCTCCCTGCCCAGCTATACCTTCCACCACTTGCCACACCCAGACCACCATCACCAAATCATACCTTGGTCTGTCTCCCTACTCCTCTGGCACTTTCTCCTCCTTTGAACATCTCACCTTATTCCACCCCTCTCATTCAAAATTCTCGTTCTCTACCGCCCACCCAAGTATGATAAAAATGTTATCATTGATATATCTTGACTGCTTTCCTCCTTCAGCCTCTGCACTGAGTGACTTCTCATCCTCAGTGATTTCAATCTCCATCTCAATTCATCATGCTCTTTCTCCTCTGAGTTCACTAGCCTCCTATCCTCCCTTAATCTCTGCCTCCATGTGAATTCCTCAATCCATATTCATGGCCACCCCCTTGACCTTGCAATCTCTCGTGGCCTCGCTATTCCAACCATGTCAATTGCAGATAAGGCCATCTCTGACCATTTCCTTGTATCGCTCTCCACCCAGATCCCCCTTCCCCAATCCAAACCTACTTCCTTCTGCTTCCACCCCTGGAAAAAACTCTCTCCAAACTATCTTACGACTGCACTTATCAACTCCAAACTGTCCAGCTTTTGGCCCTCCTTTCACCATGACATTTCTGCTGCCACCGATCTGCTCAGTCACACCCTCACCACCACCTTTGATGCACTTGTCCCTAAAAAAAACATTACTCTCTCCCCTTAGCCGTTACTCCTGGTACAGCCGTCAACTTCGCTCTCTCAAGTCCAAAGGGTGCGGACTTGAACGGATGTAGCGGACAACTGGTTTAGCCATTCACTGCCAGCTCTGGGTCGAACACATAAAGCATTATTGGGTCCTACTCTTGTCTGAAAAAACTGCTCACTATCCCAGGATTATTCTTGAAAGCAAAGATAACACCCAGCTACTATTCTCTACTGCTAACCGTCCACTTAAACCCCTCTCCCCTGTCTCCACCACACTCACCTTCAACATCAAGTGTGAGGAGCTCAGGGACTTCTTTGTTTCAAAAATTGAGGCCATCCAATCAGCTGCATCTGCGAGTTCCCTTCCTTCCCCTACCCATTGGGCCAAACTTTCTCTGAGGTTCCCCCCTGCCCTAGCCCTAAACTCGCATCTTTCACTAGTTTCTCTTTGATCTCCCCTCTTGACCTCTCCAAGCTTATCTTGTCCATGAGACTGACTTCCTGCTCCCTTGACCTTATTTCCACTAAACTGCTGACCACCTAACTTCCTTTTCTGGTTCCCATGTTAGCTGACGTTGTTAACGGTTCTCTCTCCTCAGGAACTGTTCCCCTCTCCAGCTATGCGGTCATCACCCCTCTCCTCAAAAAAATAACCCTTGATCCCACTGTGCTTCCTAGCTACCGCCCCATCTCCAACCTCCCTTTCCTCTCCAAAGTCCTTGAACGTGTCCTAAATCCGTGACCATCTTTCCTGGAACTCAATGTTTGAATCCCTTCAATGTGGTTTACGCCCCTGCCATAGTACCGAAACGGCTCTCATCAAAGTCACAAATGACATCCTTTGTGACTGTGACAAAGGTACTGTCCCTCCTCGTCCTCCTAGACCAGTCTGCAGCCTTCGACACGGTTGACCACTCCATCCTCCTCCAACGCCTCTCCACTGTTGGTCAGCTGGGTGGGACTTCACTCGCCTGGTTCTATTCTTATCTATCTAATCATAGCCAGAAAATCTCCTGCAATGGCTTCTCTTCCCACTTCTGCATCATTACCTCTGGTGTCTGCCAAGGAACTATCCTTGGCCCCCTCCTATTTCTCATCTATATCCTGCCCCTTGGCGATATCATCCAAAAACACAGAGTCAGTTTCAACATGTACGCTGACGACACCCAGCTCTACCTCTCCACCACTTCTCTTGACCCCTCCATGGTCTCTAAATTGTCAGACTGCTTGTCCGACATCTAGTACTGGATGAGTAGAAATTTTCTCCAATTAAATATTGGGAAGACCAAAGCCATTGTCTTTGGTCCCTGCCACAAACTGAGTTCCCTAACCACCGACTCCATCCCTCTCCCTAGCATCTATCTGAGGCTAAACCAGACTGTTCGCAACCTAGGCATCATATTTGACCCTGAAATGAGCTTCCGGCCACATATCTGTGGCATAACTGAAACTGCCTACTTCCACCTCCGTAACATTGCCCGCCTCGGCCCCTGCCTCAGCTCTTCTGCTGCTGAAACCTTCATCCATGCCTTTGTTACCTCTAGACTTGACTACTCCAATGCACTCCTGGCTGGCCTCCCACATTCTACACTACCTAAACTTGAGGTCATCCAAAACTCAGCAGCCCGTGTTCTAACTCGCACCAAGTCACGATCATCCATCATCCCTGTGCTCGCTGACCTACATTGGCTCCCGGTTAAGCAACACCTTGATTTCAAAATTCTCATCCTTGTTTACAAATCCCTCCATGGCCTCAGCCCTCCCTATCTCTGTAATCTCCTGCAGCCTCACAATCTGCTCTCTTGAGGATCCCTGATTATAACTGCTCAACCATCGGTGGCCGTGCCTTCAGTTGCTTGGGCCCTTGAGCTGGATTTTCGGGTTTTATCCGTTTTTGGGTGAAAACGTAAGCGATATGTGAAAATTACCATTTTTGCTGCGTTACCGATTTAAGGCCTAACTTTCGGCCTTTGGGGTCTGCGCCAGCAAAGGGAAGCATTGCACAATTAATTGCAGCGCAATACGCGATCCTCGCCAACTTTAGTGCGGGACTGGGAACACTGCAAGAGAGGCCTTGGGAGGGGGAAAAAAAATTCAATAAAACATTCAAAAAACATTACCAAGACCCTTAGCTAACAAATCACTGCAAAAAATGTTTAAAAATAAAGGAGCCAACTTTGGTCAAGGCCTCTGCCCGCCCAGGTGCCGCCCAAAATGCCGCTGATGGCTGCCGAGGTACATGACGGTACTTTCAGCGGGATATTCATGAAGAAGGTCCCTCGAAGGTCAGCGGGCGGCAAATGAGGGACTTACGCCGCCAATCTGGGCAGCAGCCGGAGGGAGCTCTCATTCTCGGCGGCAGAGGCGCTTGCTGCCCAAATGCCGCTGAGGATGGAGTTGGGCCCAAAGAGGGTCGAAGATCTAACAATAAAAATCATAAACAAAAAATGTTAAAACTATCGGAAGACCTTCAGGGGACCCCATCAAGGTAAGTCACTGTGGAAAAAAAAATGTTTACTAACCTTTTTTCCATGATCTTCCTACTTACCGTCAGTGACAGACCAGCCTCCAGCCAGCGGTTCACCCCCGTTCTGCCGCTGACTCCCACCCGCACCAATGTGGCATTTCCATGGGCGAGAGTCTATTTACACCACTCAACCGTCCGCTGACGTCAGCAGCCGCTTCCCGGCGGTTCTTCCCTCCTGCCCACTCCAGGCCACATCAAAAGTAACACTGGGCGGATGTTGCAGAGGAATGTCGGCAGCAGTCGGCGGTAAGTTGATCAATTTTGGCCCCAAGAACCTTAACTTACCCTTTTCTGCAGGTTTTCTAACTTACCGCTGCTGGCAGGGCTGCACCGCTAGGTTTTGCCTATCGGTGTTCGGGGCACGGCATACGGGTCAGGAGAGTGCTGAAACTCGGACAGTAACACAATCCACGTCGTTACACGTCCAGCACAGCTCTCCCCAGCAGTGCTTCCAAGCATCGCCGCAAACAAGGAACCGAGGATCTCGCCCGGACTTAGTGACTGGATTTTCGCCGCGGAGGGTCAAAACGGGGCAAAAACCCAGTCGCAAAGCACCCGAAAATCCAGCTAAGCTCTGACCTCGCTCTCTAAACCCCTCCGCCTCACTACCTCTCTCTCCTCCTTTAAGGCACTCCTTAAAACCTACCTCTTTAACCAAGCTTTTGGTCACCGGCCGTAATTTCTTCTTATGTGGCTCGGCATCAAATTGATCTGTTTTGTCTTATAACACTGCTGTGAAGCACACTGGGACGTTTTACTACATTAAAGGCGCTATATAAATAAAAGTTGTTGTTGTTGTTCATTGTAAGTTGTGATCATTGACTCCTCAAGGGGAGAGTGTCCTGGAGACCTTGGGAATGGAGGCAATGGAGAGAGTGGGGATGGAGGCCTCCTCCAAGCTCCTGCCGATTATAATCCTTTCCTTTTCATTCTTTATCTCATTCACTGCCTCACACGTAGTTATAGACTGCAGGGCTCAGCGTAACACACATTGGGGGTGAAATTTGATCCTCGGTGATAGCATGAGAGAGGCGATAGCAAATCAGCAGTCCATTTTACACCATGGCCAATTCCTTCTTCATTGACATCTATGGTAATGAAAATTGGGCAGTGTTGACAACGGGTGACTGATCTGCAATATCAATTTTACACTCGAGTGGCAAGTTCAAAATCTGCCCCCAAAATCTGCGGGTCAACCCAACAGTTTTATTCTCCAGTCTGAGAAAAGGGTTGGTGAATTCTCTCAAACATCTAATTAGTAAAGAAAATCTTCAGATTTTCCCCCATCCCCCTGCTTCTTTCTCCCACATAGAATTGCTGTCACAGTAAATGCTGATCCAGGAGGTTTAGTTTGTACTGTAACTCTGCAACAGGCTGCCCTACATACTGTATATCTCACTGTGTCATCCCACATAGCATCTGCCCCCAAAAATGTCTTACAGTTTTTCCACTGATCTTTCCCAGTCAAACAGATTTCAAGTGGTCTTTTGCTGAACTATTTCTCTTACTGAAGGAATGTTCTGGCATGAGGATCTGGGTCTACAACTGGTGTGATGGATGTGTTAGATTGGTAATGTCCGCAATCACTGAACTGATGTTGTAAAGGCTAAATAACATTCTGAAGTAGCATTTGAATTTATCTTTGCTTCAAAAACCGCACAATGTCTTTATGCAGCATTATGACATTTTTGAGGGTATGTATGCTCTTCTCTTGGTGTCCTTCTCCGCAATTTCTTTCTCCTTCCTTGTCTTTCCCAGACCATGTATTTTCTGTGATTGAGAGGGCAGTGCTCATAGATCACTACTCAAGGTTGCCGTTTGCCTGTAAGCAGAAGAGAGTTGAGAATGACACATAACCACCTCTCCTTGGCACTTTCATACTCCTGCATGGCTGAGATCAGAAACAATGGAGTGACTGGATTGATTCTTTATCCCCGCTTTCTGAAAGCAGAGGACCAAACACAGGCCTAGAAATTGGAACCTTTAGTGCTGGCTATTCAGGCTGGTTTTGAAGAAAAAATGGCGGCTGCCTCTCTTCCATCCACTTCCGGCGTGTTGGGCAGGTCGGTAGCGCTACAGTTGCCCACACCCGCCTCAAATATTTTAATGATCAAGAGCGTGATGTCAATCGGTGTGTAATGCCGAATTGACGTAAGCTGAGCAATTTGGACGTTGCTGTTCCTTTTATCGTCATCTTCAAAGCACACCAGTGCGTACAGCCGTTGCCAGCGTGTAGACCTGATAGAAACAGAGAAACATAGAAAATAGGTGCAGGTGTAGGCCATTTGGCCCTTCAAGCCTGCACCACCATTCAATAAGATCATGGCTGATCATTCACCTCAGTACCCCTTTCCTGCTTTCTCTCCATACCCCTTGATCCCTTTAGCCGTAAGGGCCATATCCAACTCCCTCTTGAATATATCTAACAAACTGTTCTCAACAACTCTTTGCGGAAGAGAATTCCACAGGTTAACAATTCTCTAAGTGAAGAAGTTTCTCCTCATCTCAGTCCTAAATGGCTTACCCCTTATCCTTAGACTGTGACCCCTGGTTCTGGACTCCCCCAACATCGGGAACGTTCTTCCTGCATCTAACCTGTCCAGTCCCGACAGAATTTTATATGTTTATATGAGATCCTCTCTCATTCTTCTAAACTCCAGTGAATACAGGCCCAGTTGATCCAGTCTCTCCTCATATGTCAATCCTACCATCCCGGGAATCAGTCTGGTGAACCTTCGCTTCACTCCCTCAATAGCAAGAATGTCCTTCCTCAGATTAGGAGACCAAAACTGAACACAATATTCCAGGTGAGGCCTCACCAAGGCCCTGTACAGCTGCAGTAAGACTTCCCTGCTCCTATACTCAAATCCCCTAGCTATGAAGGCCAACATGCCATTTGCCTTCTTCACCGCCTGCTGCACCTGCATGCCAACCTTCAATGACTGATGTACCATGACACCCAGGTCTCGTTGAACCTCCCCTTTTCCTAATCAGCCGCCATTCAGATAATATTCTGCCTTCAAGTTTTTGCCACCAAAGTGGATAACCTCACGTTTATCCACATTATACTGCATCTGCCGTGCATTTGCCCACTGACCTAACCTGTCCAAGTCATTCTGCAGCCTCTTAGCATCCTCATTACAGCTCACACCGCCACCCAGCTTAGTGTCATCTGCAAACTTGGAGATATTACACTCAATTCCTTCATTCAAATCATTGATGTATATTGTAAATAGCTGGGGTCCCAGCACTGAGCCCTGTGGCACTCCACTAGTCACTGCCTGCCAGTCTGAAAAGGACCTGTTTATCCTGATTCTCTGCTTCCTGTCTGCCAACCAGTTCTCTATCCACGTCAGTACATTACCCCCAATAACATGTGCTTTAATTTTGCACACCAATCTCTTGTGTGGGTCCTTGTCAAAGTGGCGGAGATTTATCGATCTCTGAGAAGTCTTCAATAACTATGCAGCAGCCCCACTAAACACAGGCTCTGTGACAGGTTTGCATTCTTCACTGATCACTGTTTCAAATAATTTTGACATTGTTTGCACTAGATGGTGTAATCAGGAATTTGATGACGCATGTAGTTTGTGTTTTCATAGCTTCATATTTGGAACCTCAGACTGCTAGAAAGATTTCACCCAAATTGTAGTAATTTAATCAGTTAATGATGACTTTTTGGATTAATAATTGTACTTGTCAAATTAGCCGGCTAAATACTTAAGTGTGTCAGCAGTTGAATTAAACATAGATTTCAGCTTAAAATAGATTTCTTTAAAATCTAATAGATTAATGTAGTTTTAGACTTTGATTTATCTTGCATACCCTCTCTGTCAACCTACAAAACAGGAGCAACATAACCGGAAACATTGCACTTCACTTTCATAAATCGTGATTTCCTGATAACGCCGCACAGATAGTTCAGAGCCAACCTTCAGGCTCCTGCTGATCTTATAGCCTGAAAGAGCGCAATGCTTGGGAGGTTCTGGGCTGCGCTCATTTAAATCAGCAGGCAGCACCAAAATAACAGTGCTGCCTGCACTCCTTTTACTGGCTCGAGTTAACATAGAAACATAGAAACATAGAAAATAGGTGCAGGAGCAGGCCATTCAGCCCTTCTAGCCTGCACTGCCATTCAATGAGTTCATGGCTGAACATGAAACTTCAGTACCCCCTTCCTGCTTTCACGCCATACCCCTTGATCCCCCGAGTAGTAAGGACTTCATCTAACTCCCTTTTGAATATATTTAGTGAATTGGCCTCAACTACTTTCTGTGGTAGAGAATTCCACAGGTTCACCACTCTCTGGGTGAAGAAGTTTCTCCTTATCTCGGTCCTAAATGGCTTACCCCTTATCCTTAGACTGTGACCCCTGGTTCTGGACTTCCCCAACATTGGGAACATTCTTCCTGCATCCAACCTGTCCAAACCCGTCAGAATTTTAAACGTTTCTATGAGGTCCCCTCTCACTCTTCTGAACTCCAGTGAATACAAGTTAACCCTTGCCCTACAGTGGCACCGTCTGTTTTTGGGCTTTATCGAATTTCTAGACCATAGAGTCACTGTCACAAAGACTGATCCAGGCCAACTTGAACAACCTACCACCAACCCGTCTCAAATCTAGAAGGCCATTCTGGACTGTCGCCGAAGCTCTTCAGCGATCTCCCCTCAGCCTCGATGACTGATGGCGAAATGCCTGGAAGAACTGTAACATACGGAATGGATTCCTTATAGAGGACCCCGCAGTACAATCTGTAGGATCAAACCTTCTCTGTAAACAGTGGACGACCATCAACTGCCTCAGAACTGGTCATAGTAGATGCTGCCACCTTCTCCATAGGTGGAAGATTAACGCAGCCACATCATGCGACTGTGGACTGTGGAGACCTTGGAGCATATCGTTGAGCACTGCCCTCGGAGGAAGTTTGCAGTCAGCCTGCGGGATATCCACGCTGTTACACGAGAAGCTTTGGCCTGGATGTCCAACTTGGATACTGACGTTTGATTTGCTTTGCTACTACCATACAAAAGAAGAAGAGAGCCTGTCACAGTATCTGTATTTGGAGACTCCTGGCTGTTTGGTAATTGAATTGGCATGGCATCCAAACTGGGCAGACGTGTGCCTAAATTAGATTAAGCTTTGTAGATTGACTTCACTGTTTTGCAGAACTCTGTAATACTTTGATACATTTCGCCAGCACAACTCGACCTATGCATGAGACATTTTAATTTTGGAATAGTCTTTTCTGTAGTACCTCCGAATAAGAGAATGAGAATGTATCTTTTTTTAATAATCACCTACATTTTACATTTTTGATTGACCTTGCTTCACAGTGACATCTTGATGCATGAAGTGTGATATCACTCCATCTGTCAAAATCAAGCATTTGTGAGTGCATCCAGGAAAATACTGACAAATGTTGGATTCCTCAAACAATGCTTTAAGGAATAATTTGTTTTATTGGCTACTAGATTTTTTAAAAAAGGAATAAGATAATTATAGAGACAGATGCTTTTGAATTACACGTGCATGACTGTTCTATTCCTATGCTGTGTAATTATTTCTTTCAAAACCAAAATGCTTCTCAATTATATTCCTTTACAGTCAAACAAAGCACAAAATCACCATAATAAGAGGCCAGCAATTAACTTTCATTGATGAATTCTCCTGTGCTGATTGATTGCCAGCTGCTAATAATGCTTCATAAATGATTAAAATGGTCAAGGTGTTTCACCATTGGATACTGGAACAGAATTACATCACAAATAGCACAAAGAGTCAAGCGATTGCAACACTTACATTCCTATTTTAATCCCTTGAAATCCCGTAATCCCGTGACCAAAGCCAACTCACAAATCACAGGCATTTTAATTTTCTATGTCACTAATGTAAGAAGCCTTGTGTAACTCCAAAGTAGGAACTCAAAGTGTTCACAAATCTAAGCGTTTCTCCTATTTCAGAAGGAATATGTTTACAATTTAATTCTCTGATTAAATGAGAATTTAAATTCCAGAAATACCATTTCATTTCAATGATTTAATTTTAGATATCTCAAGTTGTATGTCTTCAACACATAGTCAGAAATGTGATTTAAATGAAACATTTAAACAAATGATCCTTTATTTTGGGTTTGCTTCCATTTTGTGCTGAAGTTTCCAGTATGTTCCAGGAATTATTTGTGTATTGGCCCTGAAGGCATTAATTTTGTCCTGTTTTTCGTGTTGATTTTGAAATGATTGGATTTATTGACTTTGGAGACTAAATCCAACACTATTTCAAAATGAATTATTTAGACAATGTGTTTTTTGTATTTTTCTACCATGAATTCTGAGTCATATGCACTACAGGCATAAACTAGTAATCGCCACCACATCGGTTCTGAACAGCTCTGACCTTTATTCTGAGAGCTTTGATTAACGGAATAACAGTACCAATAATGTTAGGTGCTTAACATTGTGTACTCTTAGCTCTGGTTTGGAGTTCTAGGATCACAAATCACTCCAACCTGCCAGCTGTGATGATAACAGTCACTTTTCAATCGAGTCAGTAGTTCAGGATCACTCATCTCCAGCTTTAATGTATTATGCTATATACATATATTACGCTATTTTATACAACTCATATTTTACATTGGTTATTTTACCACAAACGTGATTCCTCCTCTTTATTTAAATGTTATTTTATTTGAAATGGGTTAACAGCTTTATTAAACTAGCAACAGAGGAACTTTGCCTGGATGTATTAATCAATTCATTAAAATAGCACACTGAAAAATGTCTATGATTAAATGTGTTAAATCTATAAAGAAAGACTTGGATTTATATAGTGCCTTTCATGACCACCGGACGTCTCAAAGAACAGTGAAGTATTTTTGAAGTGTTATCACTGTTGTAATGTAGGAAACATGGCAGCTAATTTGCGCAGAACAAGCTCCCACAAACAGCAATGTGATAATGACCAGATAATCTGTTTATTTGTTATGTTGATTGAGGGATAAATATTGGCCACACACCGGGGATAACTCCGCTGCTCTTCTTGGGATCTTTTACATCCACTTGAGAGAGCAGATGGGGCCTCGGATTTTTAACATCTCATCTGCACTCAGCACTGCACTGGAGTGTCAGCCTAGATTTATTTGTGCTCAAGTCCCTAGAGTAGGACTTGAACCCACAACCTTCTGACTCAGAGGCGAGAGTGCTACCCACTGAGCCACAGCTAACACTGTATAATATAATATAAATAATTGCAAATCTTAATTTATTTTGCATTTCCCCCTTTTGGGAGGGAGGTTTATGCTAGGAAAGGGAACCCTCATCGAGTTTGGGCACAGAATAAGCATCGGACACTCTCAGAACAACTGTAGCATGGTTTGATACAAAGTAATGGTCTTGTTCATCTGCCTCTGCCTGAACCCCGACTTCAAACAAGCACATGCTGCTACACCAGTTAACATGTCTCCTTTCTTAAACTGTTATCTTTCAGTCTCTCTGAAATTTAAAGATGGATTTCCTACATCAGACTTCAATACAATGTGCCTCCAGATTTCTTGAGCTCACTTTGAGTCAGCCAAAACATATTTGTTGAAGATTGTCACTCTTTGACAATTAGTAAGTGAAAGGAATTCTGAAATTCTCAAATCTGTTCCCTTTGCTCAAAGAGCTTCTATATGAACTGACTTTGAATTTGACTCTCGTTATCTCATTCAAGAAAGAAAATAATGGTTAGGACTCTCTCCTCTGAATTCACCAACTTCCTATCCTTCCTAAACCTCTCTGTCCATTTAAACTCTCTTATCTGTATTCCCTCAGCCTAGCCATCTCCCGTAGTTTGACATATCCTATGTCAGGCCAACTCCAATCACTTCCTTGCAGTCCTCGCCACCCACATTGCCCTACCCACTTCCAAATTCACTTCCTTCTGCATCAATCCCTTGAAAAAGTGCTCCCCAAGATGTCACGGTTGTGAGCAATCTCATTCAGCCTGAGACAAGTCACCAGGGAGAGGATAGAATTGGTTATAAGGGTGTGCAGTTTTGGCTTCATATCGACGCTAGACTTGTGGAGTATGAATCAAATTGGTCAGGGTAGCCTCGAGGAGGAGTTCATAGAGTGCATAAGGGACGGGTTCCTTGAGCAGTATGTAATGGAACCAACCAGGGGGCAGGCTATCTTAGATCTGGTCCTGTGTAATGAGACAGGATTAATAAACAATCTCCTAGTAAAGGATCCCCTGGAATGAGTGATCATAGCATGACTGAATTTCACATTCAGATGGAGGGCGAGAAAGTTGTATCTCTAACCAGCGTACTAAGCTTAAATAAAGGAGACTATGAAGATATGAGGGCAGAGTTGGGTAAAGTGGACTGGGAAACTAGATTAAAGTGTAGGACGGTTGATGAACAGTGGTGTACATTTAAGGAGATATTTCACAACTCTCAAGAAAAATATATTCCAGTGAGGAGGAAAGGGTGGAAGAGAAAAGATAGCCACTTGTGGCTAACTAAAGAAATAAAGGACGGTATTCAACTAAAAACAAGGGCACACAAAGTGGCCAAAATTAATGGGAGGACAGAAGACTGGGAAGCTTTTAAAGGCCAGCAAAGAACGACTAAAATATGATTAAGAAAGGGAAGATAGACTATGAAAGTAAACTAGCACAAAATATAAAAATAGATAGCAAGAGTTTCTATACGTATATAAAAAGGAAAAGAGTGGCTAAAGTAAATGTTGGTCCCTTAGAGGACGAGACCGGGGAACTAGTAATGGGGAACATGGAGATGGCAGAAACTCTGAACAAATATTTTGTATCAGTCTTTACGGTAGAGGACACTAACAATATTCCAACAGTGGATAGTCAAAGGGCTATAGGGGGAGAAGAACTTAACACAATCACAATCACTAAGGAGGTGGAAATCAGTAAGATAATGGGACTAAAGGCAGATAAATTCCCTGGACCTGATGGCTTGCATCCTCGGGTCTTGAGAAGTAGCGGCAGGGATTGTGGTTGCATTGGTTGTAATTTACCAAAATTCACTGGATTCTAGGGAGGTCCCAGCAGATTGGAAAACTACAAATGTAACGCCACTATTTAAAAAAGGAGGCAGACAAAAAGAAAGAAACTGTAGACCAGTTAGCCTAACATCTGTGGTTGGGAAAATGTTGGAGTCCATTATTAAAGAAGCAGTAGCAGGACATTTGGATAAGAAAAATTCGGTCAGGCAGAGTCAGCTTGGATTTATGGAGGGGAAGTCATGGTTGACAAATTTGCTGGAGTTCTTTGAGGATGTAACGAACAGGGTGGATAAAGGAGAACCAGTGGATGTGGTGTATTTGGACATCCAGAGGTGCCACATAAAAGGTTACTGCACAAGATAAAAGTTCACAGGGTTGGGGGTAATATATTAGCATGGATAGAGGATTGGCTAACAGAGAGTCGGGATAAATGGTTCATTCTCTGGTTGTCAACCAGTAACTAGTGGGGTGCCGCAGGGATTAGTGCTGGGACCCCAACTATTTACAATCTTTACTAACGACTTGGAAGAAGGGACTGAGTGTAACGTAGCCAAGTTTTTTGATGATATAAAGATGGGAGGAAAAGCAATGTGTGAGGAGGATGGAGTATAATATTGGAAAGTGTAAGGTCATGCACTTTGGCAGAAAAAAATCAAAGAGCAAGTTATTATTTAAATGGAGAAAGATTGCAAAGTGCCGCAGTACAGCAGGACCTGGGTGTACTTGTGCATGAAACACAAAAGGAGAGTATGCAGGTACAGCAAGCTATCAGGAAGGCCAATGGTATCTTGGCCTTTATTGCAAAGGGGATGGAGTATAAAAGCAGGGAAGTCTTGCTACAGCTACACAAGGTATTGGTGAGGCCACACCTGGAATACTGCGTTCAGTTTTGGTTTCCATATTTACGAAAGGATATACTTGCTTTGGAGGCAGTTCAGAGAAGGTTCACTAGGTTGATTCTGGGGATGAGGGGGTTGACTTATGAGGAAAGGTTGAGTTGGTTGGGCCTCTACTCATTGGAGTTCAGAAGAATGAGAGGCGATCTTATTGAAACGTATAAGCTTATGAGGGGGCTTGACAAGATGGATGCAGAGAGGATGTTTCCACTGATGGGGGAGACTAGAACTAGAGGGCATGATCTTAGAATAAGGGGCCGCCCATTTAAAACTGAGATGAGGAGAAATTTCTTCTCTCAGAGGGTTGTAAATCTGTGGAATTCACAGCCTCAGAGAGCTGTGGAAGCTGGGACATTGAATAAATTTAAGACAGAAATAGACAGTTTCTTAAACGATAAGGGGATAAAGGGTTATGGGGAGCGGGAGGGGAAATGGAGCTGAGTCCATGATCGGATCAGCCATGATCTTATTAAATGGCGGAGCAGGCTCGAGGGACCATGTGGCCTACTCCTGTTCCTATTTCTTATGTGCTTATGTTCTTATGAATGCATTGGGAAATGCTTCTATTGAGGACAGGCATGTTGCACTCGTTGCTATGCACTGCACTGTTTGCCAGCTTTTAAATATTATTTTGCTTGTGACTTAATTTATAGTTATGTCTCATGGCACTACGCAAAATACCTCTAATCATCATCATCATAGGCAGTCCCTTGGAATCGAGGAAGACTTGCTTCCACTCTTACAATGAGTCCTTAGATGGCTGAACAGTCCAATACAAGAGCCACAGTCCCTGCCACAGGTGGGATAGACAGTCATTGAGGGTAAGGGAGGGTGGGACAGGTTTGCCGCGCATTCCTTCCGCTGCCTGCGCTTGTTTTTTGCATGCACTCGGCGATGAGACTCGAGGCGCTCAACGCCCTCTCGGATGCACTTTCCCCACTCAGGGCGGTCTTTGGCCAGGGACTCCCAGGTGTTGGTGGGGATGCCGCACTTTATCAGGGAGGCTTTGAGGGTGTCCTTGTAACGTTTCCTCTGTCCACCCTTGGCTCATTTGCCATGAAGGAGTTCCGAGTAGAGCGCTTGGTTTCAGGGTCTCGTGTCTGGCATTGCGGAGGCATCATTGGTGGTATTTCTCCAGCGACTTGAAGTGTCTACTGTACATGGTCCATGCCTCTGAGCCATACAGGAGGGCGGGTATTATTACATCCCTGTAGACCATGAGCTTGGTGGTAGATTTGAGGGCCTGGTCTTTGAACACTGTTCCTCAGGTGGCCGAAGGCTATGCTGGCGCACTGGAGGCGGTGTTGAATCTCCTCCTCAATGTCTGTTTTTGTTGATAGAGGCTCCCGAGGTATGAAAAATGGTCCACGTTGTCGAGGGCCATGCCGTGGATCTTAATGACTTGGGGGCAGTGCTGTGTGGCGAGGACAGGCCGGTGGAGGACCTCTGTCTTACGAATGTTTAGCGTAATGCCCATGCTTTCGTATGTCTCAGTAAATACGTCGACTATGTCCTGGAGTTCAGCCTCTTTTTGTGCACAGACACAGGCGTCATCCGCGTACTGTAGCTCGATGACAGAGGTTGGGGTGATCTTGGACCTGGCCTGGAGGTGGCAAAGATTAAACAGCTCACCACTGGTTCTGTAGTTTAGTTCCACTCCAGCGAGGAGCTTGTTGATTGTGAGGTGGAGCATGGCAGCGAGGAAGATTGAGAAGAGGGTTGGAGCGATGATGCAGCCCTGTTTGACCCCGGTCAGGACATGGATTGGGTCTGTAATGGATCCGTTGGTAAGGATCACAGCCTACACATCGTCATGGAGCAGACGAGGGATGTTGACGAACTTTTGGGGCCATCTGAAATGGAGGAGGAAGCTCCATAGACCCTCGCGGTTGACAGTGTCAAAGGCCTTTGTAAGATCGAAGAAGGCCATGTATAAGGGCTGGTGCTGCTCCCTGCATTTTTCCTGCAGCTGTCGCGCTGCAAAGATCATGTCCGTTGTGCCCCGGAGGGGACGAAATCCGCAATGTGACTCTGGGAGGAGCTCCTCGGCCACAGAGAGAAGACGGTTGAGTAGGCTCTAGCGACACCTTTCCCAGTGGCTGATAGCAGGGAGATTCCTTTGTAGTTGCCTCAGTCGGACTTGTCCCCTTTTTTAAAGATGGTCACAATCACTGCATCTCTGAGATCTCCCGGCATGCTCTCCTCCCTCCAGATGAGACAGATGAGGTCATGTATCCGCGCCAACAGCGCCTCTCCGCCATACTTTAGCGCCTCAGCAGGGATTCCATTCGCTCCTGTAGCCTTGTTATTCTTGAGCTGTCTTTTGGCTTTTCCTACCTCGTGCAACATTAAGGTTTCACTGAGGTGGTGGTGGGTCGCATGCTGCGGGATGGAGTCGAGAACACTCGAGTCAAAGGCAGAGTCTCGATGGAGGAGATCTTCGAAGTGCTCCTTCCAGTGGGCCCTGGCTGCCTCGGTGTCCTTGATGAGTGTTTCCCCGTTCTTGGCCAGCAGTGGGGTGGGGCCTTGGGAGTATGGACCGTAGGTGGCTTTGACTGCGATGAAGAATCCTCGCACATCATGGCTGTTGGCCAGTTTTTGTATCTCCTGTGCTTTCTCCATCCACCACCTGTTCTTTAGGTCCCGGGCTTTTTGTTGGACCTCAGCCTTGAGCCGTCTATAATGTTGCTTTGCTGCTCCCGAGTTGGGCTGTTGTTTAAGGCTCAGACATGCTCTGCGCTTGCAATCTATTAGTTCTTGGATCTCCTGATCATTCTCATCAAACCAGTCCTGGTGTTTTCTGGTTGAGTGACCAAGCGTCTCTTCGCAGGCACTGGTTATGGAGGCCTGGAGGGCAGACCAAGCGCTGTGGGCATTTTGCATCTTAGGGTCATCAAGGCACGCCAGGTTAGCTGTGAGGCGCTGGCTGTATAGGGCTCTTTAAGCTGGGTCTTTAAGTCTCCCGGCATTGACTTTTTTGCGGCACTGCTTCTGCTGCCCCCTCCGCTTTGGGGCTATGTTAATGTCAATGATGGATCGGATTAGGTGGTGGTCCGTCCAGCAGTCATCAGCTCCTGTCATGGTGCGGGTGATGCGCACATCCTTGCGATCCCTGGCTCGGACGATGACCTAGTCAAGCAGGTGCCAGTGTTTGGAATGAGGGTGTTGCCACGATGCCTTGTATTTGTCCCTCTGGCGGAACAGGGTGTTGGTGATGAGAAGTTTATGTTCTAGACATTTTGTCAGGAGTAGGGTACCACTGGAATTGTCTTTCCCTATCCCCCCTCTGCCAATTACATCTCCCCAGAGGGCTGTTTCTTTGCCGACCCTGGCGCTGAAGTCACCTAGGAGGATTAGTTTGTTGCCCACGGGTATGCGGGACAGGGATTTTTCAAAGTTGGAGTAAAAACCCTCTTCCGTCTCATCCATTGCATCGAGCGTCGGGGCGTATGCACTGATGACTGTGGCGCATTGATTCCGGGATAGGGTGAGTCGAAGAGTCATAAGGTGTTCGATAATCCCGCAGGGGCAGTCTTTGAGGCGGTCGACCAACTCATTTTTGATGGCGAAGCCGATTCCGTGAAGGCGGCGTTCTTCCTCTGGTTTCCCTTTCCAGAAATAGGTGTAACCTCCACCTTGTTCCTTGAGCTGGCTTTCCCTGCCCGCCAGGTCTTGTTTAGGGCGGCGATGTCGATGTCAAAGCGTCTAAGTTCCCGGGCAACTATGGTGGTGTAGCATTCTGGCCTGTCACTGTTAGAGTTGTCCATGAGGGTCCTGATGTTCCAGGTCCCGAACTTCATGTTAACGGAGTGAAAGATGCCTTCAGCGGCGGACTTTCATTCCCCTAGCGACGGGCCTTCATCCCCCTAGCGATGGGGCTTCATCCTTCCAGGGGCGGGCCTACATCCGTTCAGTGGCGGGCCTTCTTCCCTCCAGTGGCGATCGGGCTTCTCCACGTCGACAGCTGGTCCTCTCCTTCCCCACTGGTGACCTGGCCTCTTCTAACTGGTGAACATCATGGCTGTGACTCTTCCACCCTCCCACACCTTGCTGACCTCCCACCCGGATCTCCAGCAGACAACTGACCCTCCTAATGCCTGCCCCAACCAAGCCTCAGACCACTTACTATCAAGGGCGCTACTCGGCACCGAGCTTGCGGCCAACATCTCGCCGTAGGCAATTAGGCTCATACAGCAGTGCCTGGTCTCCAGTCGCCTTGGACCCCCTTGCCACTGGACCATGACCTCACTCAGCTAACCCCACGTTAAAATTACTCACACCTCAATGCAACTAGGAAATGAAATCCATGATTTAAAAAATTTGAGCCCTGCACCCCCAAGTCTCCCCTGTTTTTGTTCCCCACTAGCAGAACAGATTGAACTTCCTTCACTTCCTTTCATAATCCAGTGTCCTAAAACCTGGGATGATTTTTGGTACAATGTCTTTTTGTAAATATTTTGACAAAATATGAATCTTCATCACTCTCCTGCCCGGTTTTCATTGCACAATTGAATGACAATTGGGCAGCTTCTACAATGGGAGGACGATTCACTCTGCCAGATTACGACCTAGGGGGTGAAGATGAAAATTTAGCCTAAGGTCACCAAAACTTTTGAGAGAATCCTAAAATTTATATTCTACTAGCCGATGTTCCATGGCATTATTCACAATGAGTCACAGGCTTTAGAATAATAGGGTCATTATGGCAAATAGTATCAGGACACTGATATATCAGCATTGGGTACAGCCTTGGGACCTGGGAGCAGGTGGAAAGGGTACCAGCCTCTAGCAGTGCAGGCATAGGGTCGTAAGAGTCCAGCAATATATTAAGGAGATCTGAAGGGGGTGGGGGTGGGGGGGGGGGGGTGCTACCAGGGACTGGAAGCACTGTGGAGAAGGGTCCTTGTATCTGGGAGCACTGGGAGGGCAGTCTAGGGTTGTGTGCATGGGGGAAGTGGGCATGATGTAGAATAGAGGGGACGTTTTATTGATGGAAATTTAGGGAGCGGGATCCAAGAACATTGGGTCTGGCGGTATTGGGGGCTTGCCTGGGTCTGGAAGTACTTGTGTAGCAGTCTTGTGGGGATAGACCCCAAGAGACTGCGGTTAGCCCCTTTCTCACCATCAGGCACCCCTCCACCACATTACTGTCTCAAAACCTATTCCCCCAACTCATCTGTTAGCTCTTTTGGGAAATGAAGCAATCTTTACCCACTATTTTCCTTGCTGTCAGCTGGTCCATGTCTTTGTGTTACTGCCATAAAGCACTAAAAATAGTTAATTGTCTTTCTCAGAAGAAAAAGGCTTTTCGACTGAATATGGAGCCAAAGTAAAGGGTGGAGGAGTTTGCTATGATTAACATGGACACCAGCAGTAAATTCATAGGAAGCTAGTCATTCGAATACATTTTTCAGCTAGATTGAAATCACGTGGAAATTGGAAGAATGAACTGAAATAGTCTTCAAAGTTCTATTGAGTAATGGAAATCCATATTCAATTAGCAATCTGTCTTCCTTTCTAAATTTCAATACCTGCATTTAACATCAATTATGGCTGATTTGTTACCTAACTGTTAGCAGCTCATAATAGACCAGTGGTTAATATTTTAAAAAAGAAACTTGCCTGAAATAAAGGTACAGCAGTTATCATGGGCGACTTTAATCTACATATAGATTGGGCTAACCAAACTGGTAGCAATACGATAGAGGAGGATTTCCTGGAGTGTATTAGGGATGGTTTTCTAGACCAATATGTCGAGAAACCAACTAGAGGGCTGGCCATCCTAGACTGGGTGATGTGCAATGAGAAAGGACTAATTAGCAATCTTGTTGTGCGAGGCCCCTTGGGGAAGAGTGACCATAATATGGTAGAATTCTTTAGTAAGATGGAGAGTGACACAGTTAATTCAGAGACTAGCGTCCCGAACTTGAGGAAAGGTAACTTTGATGGTATGAGATGTGAATTGGCTAAAATAGACTGGCGTATGATACTTAAAGGGTTGACGGTGGATAGGCAATGGTAAACATTTAAAGATCACATGGATGAACTTCAACAATTGTACATCCCTATCTGGAGTAAAAATAAAACGGGGAAAGTGGCTCAACCGTGGCTAACAAGGGAAATTAAGGATAGTGTTAATCCAAGGAAGAGGCATATAAATGGGCCAGAAAAAGCAGCAAACCTGGGGACTGGAAGAAATTTAGAATCCAGCAGAGGAGGACAAAGGGTTTAATTAGGAGGGGGGAAATAGAGCATGAGAGGAAGCTTGCTGGGAACATAAAAACTGACTGCAAAAGCTTCTATACATATGTGAAGAGAAAAGGATTAGTGAAGACAAACATAGGTCTTTTGCAGTCAGATTCAGGTGAATTTATAATGGGGAACAAAGAAATGGCAGACCAGTTGAACAAATATTTTGGTTCTGTCTTCGCGAAGGAAGACACAAATAACCTTCCAAAAAGGAGGAACTGAAGGAAATCCTTATTAGTCAGGAAATGGTGTTAGGGAAATTGAAGGGACTGAAGGCCGATAAATCCCCAGGGCCTGATAGTCTGCATCTCAGAGTACTTAAGGAAGTGGTCCTAGAAATAGTGGATGCATTGGTGATCATTTTCCAACAGTTTATCAACTCTGGATCAGTTCCTATGGACTGGAGGGTAGTTAATGTAACACCACTTTTTAAAAAAGGAGGTAGAGAGAAAACTGGTAATTATAGACTGGTTAGCCTGACATCAGTAGTGGGGAAAATGTTGGAATCAATTATTTTAGATGAAATAGCAGCGCATTTGGAAAGCAGTGACAGGATCGGTCCAAGTCAGCATGGATTTAAGAAAGGGAAATCATGCTTGACAAATCTTCTGGAATTTTTTGAGGATGTAACTAGTAGAGTGGACAAGGGAGAACCAGTGGCTGTGGTGTATTTGGACTTTCAAAAGGCTTTTGACAAGGTCCCACACAAGAGATTGGTGTGCAAAATTAAAGCACATGTTATTGGAGGTAATGTACTGACATGGATAGAGAACTGGTTGGCAGACAGGAAGCAGAGAGTCAGGATTAACGGGTCCTTTTCAGAATGGCAGGCAGTGATTCGTGGGGTGCCGCAGGGCTCAGTGCTGGGGCCCCAGCTATTTACAATATACATCAATGATTTGGATGAAGGAATTGAATGTATTATATACAAGTTTGCAGATGACACTAAGCTGTGTGGCGGTGTGAGCGGTGAGGAGGATGCTAAGAGGCTGCAGGGTGACTTGGACAGGTTAAGTGAGTGGGCAAACGTATGGCAGATGCAGTATAATGTGGATAAATGTAAGATCATCCACTTTGGGGGCAAAAACACGAAGGCAGAATATTATCTGAATGGTGGCGATTCAAGGGGAGGTGCAACGAGACCTGGGTGTCATGGTACATCAGTCATTGAAAGTTGGCATGCAGGTACAGCAGGCGGTGAAGAAGGAAAATGGTATGTTGGCCTTCATAGCGAGGGGATTTGAGTATAGGAGCAGGGAGGTCTTACTGCAGTTGTACAGAGCCTTGGTGAGGCCTCACCTGGAATATTGCGTTCAGTTTTGGTCTCCTAATCTGAGGAAGGACGTTCTTGCTATTGAGAGAGTGCAGCGAAGGTTCACCATACTGATTCCCAGGATGGCAGGACTGACATATGAGGAGAGACTGGATCAACTGGGCCTTTATTCACTGGAGTTTAGAAGGATAAGAGGGGATCGCATAGAAACATATACAATTCTGTTAGGACTGGACAGGTTAGATGCAGGAAGAATGTTCCCGATGTTGGGGAATTCAAGAACCAGGGGACACAGTCCAAGGATAAGGGGTAAGCCATTTAGGACTGAGATGATGAGAAACGTCTTCACTCAGAGAGTTGTTAACCTGTGGAATTCTCTACCGAAGAGAGTTATTGATGGCAGTTCATTGGATATATTCAAGAGGGAGTTAGATATGGCCCTTACAGCTAAAGGAATCAAGGGGTATGGAGAGAAAGCAGGAAAGGGGTACTGAGGTGAATGATCAGCCATGATCTTATTGAATGGTGGTGCAGGCTCGAAGGGCCGAATGGCCTACTCCTGCACCTATTTTCTATGTTTCTATATTTCTTTGCAAATTCAATATCCAGTTTGTTTGGAAGTCTATTATAACTCTGTTCCTCAAATTTCCTTTTGTGTCATCTGGACAAGCAGATGGGGCACAGCCATGCTCCTTCCTAACTATGACATCTTCTCAAGTATCCCAGCTCCTATCCTCTCCTGACTCTGGTGTACTACTATTTCCCCAATCCCTGCACTCTAGTATCAGAGGCTGATCTTTAGGGCTCAATTTTCCCCAATACTTTTTTTTGGCATACTTGAAGAGTTACGCCTGTTTTTTTGTTGCCGAAGTACGGCAAAACATTTTTTTTTAGAGTTCCCCCATTTGATTTCTTCATTTTGGCGCATCATAGCCTGTCCTTTAGTTTTGTGGGTGGAGCCTTTATCTGCACCAAAAATATTGGATTGCTACGGGACACACTGCGGGCTAAGGCAGGAAAGTGACTCTTACAGCTCAGATCGCAACCCGCACAAACACCTTAAAATACATTGCAGCAACTTACCTCCATTAAGTTATTAAAGTCCCCCCCCCCCCGTCCCATCTCCTCTCCCGATGCTGGTGCCAATCCCCAGGCCGATGGCCTCCCGATCCTGCTCCCCCGCCCCTAGCCCAGGCCGAATGGCCTCCCAGTCTGCTCCCCCACCCCTAGTCCTGTCCGAAGGGCCTCCCAGTCCCGCTCCCCCGCCCCTTGCCCAGGCCGAATGTCCTCCCGATCCGCTCCTCTGCCTCTATCCCAGGCCGAATGGCCTCCTCGTCCCCAGTCCCTGCACCTAACTATACCCGAAAGACATCCCCCCACTCTCTCCCCCTCTCTCTTACCTTTCCTGCTTTTGCTGTCTGGGCATCTGCTGCACTTACCTGCGTCAATTTCCTTACCTGCGCCGATTTCTTTAACTCTCCAGAAGGTTTTTCTGCAGAGGCCACATACGGGGGCCTAAGCAGAACTGGAGTAACTCTCAGTTGGCCAAACTTGCCTAAATGGCCAGAATTGGCATGGGTGGCAGGTGACGCCCCCTTTGGCTAAAAAGATCGTAACTAACTGAGTTACACTGGTGCAAATTGATTAGGGAAACTGTTTTTTTTAACTTAGGCCAAAAAAAGCAGCCTGCTCCAAAACAACGGCGCAAATCACAGGGAAATATTGAGCCCTATGTTCCTGCCTTCTGGAATTCTGGATGAACTAAGGTAGGTTGAATGACTTTCCTCATCTGTAATTATCTTGTGGTTTTATGTGACTTCTTTTAATGCAAAAATATCCAAAAAGTGTTTCATAGAAGAGAGGTGGGTGGAGAATGTAAGCATTATGTGAGGAAGACTTTTCTCTCGGAGCCAGCTCTGTGGGACCAACCTTGCATGATTCCACTCCTTTTTGGGGAAGGCTGAAGTGGTTGGTCATGTGATATGATGAAGGAACTGAAGGGCAATAACATGTTTCAGCTAAAAAGATTGAATACACAGGGTTTCTTTACTCTAGAAAAGAGAAGACTGAGAGATGACCTGATAGAGGTCTCTAAAATTATGACAAGGTTTGATAGGAAAGACATAGAGAAGATGTTTCCATTTGTGGGGGCGAGGGGTTTGGGGGGGAAGGGGTTGGGAGTCCAAAACTAGGGGTGATAGGGCAGAGAAACTCACTGACTCTCCAGTGTAATGTATAGATCGATAGATTTATTCACACCATAACATTCTATTCACCTTAGGAACAGCTGAGATCATACTGACTTTGCCACTGATTTGTTTTATGACCACAATTCTCATCCTATAATTGGCCAAAAAAGTTTGTTTCTGGTACACTCACTATAAAGAATGCGACTGAGTACTGTGTACAATGAGCAAGCGCGGCCTTAGCTCCTTTAATAAGACTCCAGAGTGCAGGCACCTCGTGGGTGGCCTGCTTTTCTACTGTGCTCCCAAGGGATGCTGGGATCCCGTGGGACTCCAACATGTGGGCCCTCTGGTGGTCAGGTGTCATGCAGGTTATAAAGGGTTAAATACTTTACAGTTTTGATCACTATATTGGATGGACTGGATGCAATTGTGACCTTATGCCAAGATCACATAGGGGCCAAATTCAATGCCGACAGAAAGCTGGTGCAATTGCTCCCCAGGGCCTGATGGCCTGCATCCTAGAGTACTTAAGGAGGTGGCCTTGGAAATAGCGGATGCATTGACAGTCATTTTCCAACATTCCATTGACTCTGGATCAGTTCCTATGGAGTGGAGGGTAGCCAATGTAACCCCACTTTTTAAAAAAGGAGGGAGAGAGAAAACAGGGAATTATAGACCGGTCAGCCTGACCTCAGTAGTGGGTAAAATGATGGAATCAATTATTAAGGATGTCATAGCAGTGCATCTGGAAAATGGTGACATGATAGGTCCAAGTCAGCATGGATTTGTGAAAGGGAAATCATGCTTGACAAATCTTCTGGAATTTTTTGAGGATGTTTCCAGTAAAGTGGACAAAGGAGAACCAGTTGATGTGGTATATTTGGACTTTCAGAAGGCTTTCGACAAGGTCCCACACAAGAGATTAATGTGCAAAGTTAAAGCACATGGGATTGGGGGTAGTGTGCTGACGTGGATTGAGAACTGGTTGTCAGACAGGAAGCAAAGAGTAGGAGTAAACGGGTACTTTTCAGAATGGCAGGCAGTGACTAGTGGAGTGCCGCAAGGTTCTGTGCTGGGGCCCCAGCTGTTTACATTGTACATTAATGATTTAGACGAGGGGATTAAATGCAGTATCTCCAAATTTGCGGATGATACTAAGTTGGGTGGCAGTGTGAGCTGCGAGGAGGATGCTATTAGGCTGCAGAGTGACTTGGATAGGTTAGGTGAGTGGGCAAATGCATGGCAGATGAAGTATAATGTGGATAAATGTGAGGTTATCCACTTTGGTGGTAAAAACAGAGAGACAGACTATTATCTGAATGGTGACAGATTAGGAAAAGGGAAGGTGCAACGAGACCTGGGTGTCATGGTACATCAGTCATTGAAGGTTGGCATGCAGGTACAGCAGGCGGTTAAGAAAGCAAATGGCATGTTGGCCTTCATAGCGAGGGGATTTGAATACAGGGGCAGGGAGGTGTTGCTACAGTTGTACAGGGCCTTGGTGAGGCCACACCTGGAGTATTGTGTACAGTTTTGGTCTCCTAACTTGAGGAAGGACATTCTTGCTATTGAGGGAGTGCAGCGAAGGTTCACCAGACTGATTCCCGGGATGGCGGGACTGACCTATCAAGAAAGATTGGATCAATTGGGCTTGTATTCACTGGAGTTCAGAAGAATGAGAGGGGACCTCATAGAAACGTTTAAAATTCTGACGGGTTTAGACAGGTTAGATGCAGGAAGAATGTTCCCAATGTTGGGGAAGTCCATAACCAGGGGTCACAGTCTGAGGATAAGGGGTAAGCCATTTAGGACCGAGATGAGGAGAAACTTCTTCACCCAGAGAGTGGTGAACCTGTGGAATTCTCTACCACAGAAAGTAGTTGAGGCCAATTCACTAAATATATTCAAAAGGGAGTTAGATGAAGTCCTTACTACTCGGGGGATCAAGGGTTATGGCGAGAAAGCAGGAAGGGGGTACTGAAGTTTCATGTTCAGCCATGAACTCATTGAATGGCGGTGCAGGCTAGAAGGGCTGAATGGCCTGCTCCTGCACCTATTTTCTATGTTTCTATGTTTCTATGTTTCTATGTTTCTATGTTTTTCCCACGATTACCGCCGCGATGGTTGTGATGGCCAATGGATCGATTTTCACCTTTTTTTTGAAAAAATGTCCTCCATGCGAATTGCTCTTCCAAATGGGTACTTTGCAGCGGTGTGGGTGGGTTGATTGGGGCGCTATTCATATGGGCAACTTCACCCTTATGGTGATTTCCAGCCAACGAGCCAGCTGCTCCCTCGCCTTCTTAAAGGTTTGCAGCTAGGCCTTGAGGAGGGAAGTCCTTGCATTGAAGGTCATGGCTAGTGCTGCTGTGGGAAGGAGGGCAAGCTGATTTTCGGAAGCAGAGCTGGAGACCCTCATGCAGGGTGTCGAGGGAAGGAGACGAGTCCTGTATCCAGACGCAGGGAGACCAATTTGCCAAGTCTTCAGTAATGCCTGGAGGGAGAATGTTGCAGAGGTGTCAGTGACCTCCATCTACAATCGGACGGTGACCCAATATAGGAAAAGACTGAACGACATAATTTGTTTGATGAAAGTGAATATCTGTTCCACCAACTGCTGACCTTCCATATGAGAGCCTCTCCTTCGTCCTTCTCTTATTTCCCACCTTCACTCTCTAGTCACTGAAGCAGTATTTCATTGCTGAGGCCTCTATATATGTGTGTGTGTGTTCGCAATGGAGGCTCCCTCTCATCTCACCTTTGCAGCTGCATGACAGGGACACACACTTGTGCTCTCATTTCTGATGCATCATCACGGTGCTACAAGCCAACCATTTTTTGTGTTGCAGGCCAAAGTTGCTCATAATCGCATGGAGCAAAGGAGGACTGGTGGTGGCGAGGCCGACATTCAAATCCTCACACCCTTGGAGGCGAGGGTCGAGGCGCTCGTCGGCAGACATGGTGCCTTCCCTGTGGCCCACGGCACTGTCGATGCCGATGAGAGCAAGTGAAGTCCCTTCTTTAAAGCTATCTCTCCCTGAATGCTCCAGCACCTACTGTGCCTTTGCCTCTGAAAGTGTGCTACTTGCAGGCTCCATGCGTTAATTCCCCACCTCCCCCTCATGGCAGCCCTTCTCCCATTTATGATTGTAGGTGAGCCCCCTGCCCCCTGTGGCCTCCGGTACTGGCGATGCCGATGTGGGCAGCATGTGAAGGCCTTCCTTTAACGGTATCTCTCCCTGAAAGCCACAGTGCGCTGTGCCTTTCCTTCTGAAAGTGTGCTACTTAACAGCCTCCATGCGTCAATCCCCTACCTCCCCCTCCCGGCAGACCTTCTGCCATTGATGTTTGCAGATGAGAGGCCGAGTGGCAGCCGAGGCGCGGGAGATGCTCCTGTTGAGACACCGGCTGCTGAGACACTGCCGCGAGGAGAAGACCCTTGATGATAATGAGATGGATCAACATCCTGACAACATTGAGGACACTGAGGGCTCCGACCTTGCTGACACCCTGGATCTCACTCCATTTTTTGGGGACCTCCCCCATGAGGAAAAGGAAGAGGAGGACACTGCTGGCAGCACTGCTTCCACCCACACGCGCCAGCTCAGATACTGGGAGTGCGCGGTCCGATCCAGTTCAGAGTACAGGGGTCCGCATTGGGTGTTGTGCCGGGGCCGAGCGGGCTGCAGCATGGTGACGGAGCAAGGCAACCTCAGGTGCAATCGCTTCAGGGGACGAGTCCGCACCGGAGTTCTACTGAGGAGGACTCAGACGAGCCCATCGATGTTGGGGCTTACGAGAGAAGGGTGGAGGCCATGCATTCCCAGATGTTGGGGCCAGAGAGGCTGTCAGAAGTGGTCAGAAGCGTGGAGGAGTCCGCCTCCCGCATTGTTGACAGCTCTGCGCACTCCATGGAGCCCATCATCGCCAGTGTGCAGGCGATGGTGGGCTCCCAGGGAGATCCTGCGTATCCAGATGTGAGGCCGCAACTCACAGGTGATGTGGCAGCTTCCAGGTGCAAGGGAAGGAGCATATCGGTGCTGGTTTGGAGAGGATGGCCGTGGCCCTGGAAGCTCAGAATGCTCTACGTGCTCTGTGCAACAGGCCACGGAGCGTCTAACTGCTGTAATATCTGGTGGCTTTGAGACTCTGGTTGCTCTCATGCAGTCTCAGCTCGATGCCACCCGACACCTCAGTGTTGCCTTCGCGGCTGGGTCCACCACGGGCCACGGGGGACCTGCCGGTGTCGCGCCACAGCACCGAGCTGACCTATCTCAGATTGGCGGTGGTGGTATCGTGCCGCCCCCGGTGAATGATGCAGGCTCCTCGGACCAAGATAGGATCGCAGCATTCCTGGCCCCAGACCTGTCACTCTGCCAGTGCCACCACACATGGCCTCGCTCGAGACAAGCCAGAGTGAATCCTCCCAGGAGGGTGCTGACCAGTCTGCAGCCGGGCCTTCCAGGCCCAAAGCTGGTCGAGGGCATCTTAGAAGGACATCTGCAGCTTCCACACAGGGAAAACAGCAGCCTTCCCAGACCCATGAGGCAGCCACAGGGGAGACACTGAGGTGCAGTAGGCACGCATAAGAAGGGTTATATGGAAATGCACAAGGGTGGCAAATGATGTATCGGTGTTACTTTTCTGCACTGTTTATTGTTGTGTTAGTTGTTTGGAGTGATTTTGATGATGTATTAAATCTTTATTTTTTGCACCTATATCTGGCCAGGTGTATAATGTGATGGTGGGCAATTATGTATCAAGGCACTCATTGGGATGACCAAGGAAAGTAGAAGCTGAAGGCTCATGTGGGGATGAAATGATCAGAATTGAGCAGCAATCAGACATGTCTGCACTTCCCTTGCAAGGTTGGGATGGCAACGACGCCTCCTGGGTGGCTCACAACGTGCATCCTGGTCCTCCTCCTCCTGCACCTCCTCCTCCTCCTGCACCTCCTCCTCCTCCTCCTGCACCTCCTCCTCCTGCACCTCCTCCTCCTGCACCTCCTCCTCCTCCTCCTCCTGCACCTCCTCCTCCTCCTGTGCTTCCTCCTCCTCCTCCTCCTCCTGCTGCTGCGCCTCCTCCCGTGGTGGTACTGCTGGATCGACCTTCAGCGGCTGCCCATGCATGACAGCCAGGTTATGCAGCATGCAACAGACGACCACAAAGATGGCGACCTGTTCAGGCGAGTACGGCAATGCGCCACCAGAGCAGTCCAGGCGACGGAATCTTTGTTTCAGCATGCTAATGCAGTGTTCAATGATGCACCTGGTCCCAGAATGCTCAGCCACAGTCCTGGGGTTGCGAAGTGGAGTGAGCAGCGAAGTGGTTGGGGAATATCCCTTTTCCCCAAGCAGCCACCCACAATCCTGGTTTGGTCCGGTGAAGAGGGCAGGCACACTGCTCTGGCGCAGGATGAAGGCATCATGGCTGCTGCCTGGATACCTAGCATCAATTGCCAGGATTCTTCGCTGGTGGTCGCACACCAGCTGCACATTCAGGGAGTGGTATCCCTTTCTGTTGATGAATATATCTGGATGATGTTATGGCGCCCTCAGTCTGACGTGTGTGCAGTCGATGGCCCCCTGCATCCTGGGGAACCTGCAATCCAGACAAATCCAGCCTGGCACTCCACCTGTTTCTCCCTGGTCAGGGGGAAGGAGATATATTGGAGTCTTCTCTTGCATAGTGGAGCGATGCGCAGAGAATTGGGAAATATCAAAGATGTCTGCACTTGCAGACTAGAACGAGCTCATAGCGTAAACGTTGAGAGCTATGGTCAGTTTTGTCTCACCGCTGAGAGCTGTCCTCAGCCTTGTGTGAGGCTCCAAATCTGGCTGCAGGACATTGCAGAGCTCGGTCAGGATGTCCTTCGTAAATTGCAGCCTCCGCACACCTTGCTCGTTGCTGAGCTGTAGGAAGGAGAACGGTAGCCAGTATACCTTTGGACGGTGGGGCCTCCTTGCCAGAGGTCTGTGCTGGGCCCCTCCCATGCAGCTGGCTGAGCACCTTCTCCCTTATCCTGCTGATGTTGCGGAGCCTCTGCAGGCTGCTGCTGGCAAGGCTCCTCGCCCACTATCTGATGCGGGGGGTCAGTGTACCTCACCCTCTTCCTCACGCCATCTCCCTCCTGGTCAGCCTCTGGACGTTGACTTCTGGCTGCTGCCTCCCTTGCCCGCTACCTCAGGACCCGTTGGTGATGGCGACACCTTCTCCTGCGTGCCTCCCTGCCTCTGGCAATGTGCAGCAGGCGTTCCCCTGCCAACACTGAGCCCATTATGGCTGCAGGATCGACCCTCATTTGGTGGCCTCTGTGGAGCAGAGAATGGCGCCCATCGGCCATGACTAATGAGAGTGAAAAAGGTTTGCTCACTCAGCAAAAGTTGTCACAAGGCTGCTGCTGTTTTTCAAAAGTTCCCCCAAAATCGACAAAAAATTCTGATGAAGAAAGACCCAGAATCACAACACACCAGCTGGCGTTCTCCAACTGTGCAGGGTGGCGGGGGCACCATTACAAACCAGCCAGGTTATTTTATTGTGAAAATAGGTTCGGGGCGGCGCGGCAGCGCACTTTGTGCGCACTTTGATCGTGTCATCACTGCCGCAAACCCCATACCGGCACGGAAATCGGCCGATCAGGGCGGAAGTGGACAACGCCGCGAAATCTCCCGCACTAAGCTTTGGTCGTGGCGACCAGCTGATGGCGCAGCGGTGGCCATTGGATTCCGCCGCATGGCCGCCGCAAATGGGCGGTAAGGGGCCTGAACTTTGGCCCCATAGGGCCCGAGTTTGGTGAAACCCAAGTTCCACCCAAATACCGTCCAAAGGCCCACTAAGATCCTCATGGTACTTTGAGCGGAAGTTTCATGAAAAAATGTGGGAAAGACCGCCCAGTGGCAAACATGGGCCTTGCACGTCGATTCTGGGCGGCAGCGGGCGGTAGCTCCCATGCTGGGCGGCAAAATACCACCGAGGACTGAGTCGGGCCCAGGGAGGGGGGAGCTGATAAAATAAAAAGTTTTCAAAACAATAAAAAAAATCCCACCAGAACCCTTCAGAGGACCCCATCCACCTAAATCCCTGCAAAAGAAATAAAGAAAAGAAGTGCACTAACCTTTTTTTGCAGGTCTGCATACCTATTGCTTGGGTAAGACCTGCCTCGACACGGCGGTTTCTTCTGTTGCTGGAGCGGAGGACCGGCCGGACCAATCTGGGGAGTCAGCGGGTGGGTGGACTTTTGTCGGCGTTGCACACCGGCGCACACCAGCGGAGGTCCCCAGGGGTCTTCTCTCCCCGCCGGTGTGAGGACCTGACCAAACTCGCTCGGAGGGGAGAGCGCCCAAAAAGCAGGGAGACCGCCAAGAAAACTCAGCGGCAGCCAACGGTAAGTTGACCAAACTTGGGTCCAAAGTCTTTTCTTGTACTGAATGCACTTGTTAGTACAGGTTGAGCGTCCGAAGTCCAGAAACCTCGGGACTGAGGCCGTTCCGGATTCCGGGTATTTCCGGATTTTGGAATGTCTTTGCCTGGGCCGAGGTAGGTGGGGTCAAGCAGCCGAGGTAAGGGTGGGTGGGGCGGGGGGAGAGGTGAGGTCAGGCCGCCGAGGGCTGGGGCGAGGTCGGGCCGGGGCAAGGTCGGGACGCCGAGAGCCGGGGTGAAGTAGGGGTGGGCAAAGTTGTGGCGATGTCAGGGTGGGCGAGATCGAGCCGCCGAGGGCCGGAGCGAGGCCGAGCCACCAAGGGCCGGGGCGAGGTTGGGCCATTGAGGGCCGGGACGAGGTCCCGCCGAGGGTCGGGGCGAGGTTGGTCCGCCGAGGGCCGGGGCGAGGTCAGGCCACCGAGGGCCGGGGCGAGGTCAGGCCACCGAGGGCCGGGGCGAGGTCGGGCCGCCGAGGGCCGGGGCGAGGTTGGTCCGCCGAGGGCCGAGGCGAGGTCAGGCCGCTGAGGGCCGAGGCGAGGTCAGGCCGCTGAAGGCCATTCGAGGTCGGGCCGCCGAGGCGGGGCGAGGTTGGGCTGGGGCGAGGTCGAGCCACCGAGGGCCGGAGCGAAGTCGGGCCGCCGAGGGCCGAGGCGAGGTCAGGCCACTGAGGGCCAGGCGAGGTCGGGCCGCCGAGGCGGGGCGAGGTTGGGCTGGGGCGAGGTCGAGCCACCGAGGGCCGGAGCGAGGTCGGGCCACCGAGGGTCGAGGCGAGGTCAGGCCGCTGAGGGCCAGGCGAGGTTGGGCCGCCGAGGGCCGAGGCGAGGTCAGGCCGCTGAGGGCCAGGGTGAGGTTGGGCTGGGGCGAGGTCGAGCCACCGAGGGCTGGAGCGAGGTCGGGCCGCCGAGGGTCGAGGCGAGGTTGGGCCGCCAAGTCGGGGGAGTACTGATTTCGGAACATTTTCAGGTTTCCGGACGACCCTGCCACGGATCGGCTCGGTGTCCGGATTCCAGAACATTCCGAATTTTGGAACTTCGGATTTCGGACGCTCAACCTGTATTGCAAGTCAACACAGAAAGTATAGCATGTTAGACCCATCATGTTGGACACATCATGCTGCACACATACAACAATGCACTGGGAGACACATTGGCCTTTGAGTAGTCCTCTTGAAGAGAAAGCTTTATTCGGCTTGGGTGAGTCAGAAATGCACAGATATATAGCAGAATAAAAGTAACACAAAGGAGCCTTCTTTATGTTTGTATACAGATTATAAATTTGAAGACAATGTGTATATTATTAAAAACCTGGCACCAGATACATCATTTTATTTCTGCTAGTGTTTAACTGAGGAGAATGTCTGGCTTTATTGAACAGAGATTTTATTTGTGTTTGTCATTAGTTTTATGCAAGCAAGGTGCATGATTTTAAAAGCAGGTTCTATGCAGCAAGGAAAGGCATATCTACTAAACAATCACAAATGTAAATACAGTGAGTCATTTAGATTTCCATCTCAGATCAAGAGCTCTTTATAGACTTTTAATAAAGAACACAGAAAATCACAAAAGTTATCCCTCAAAATTGAAATCTGAAACTGTACAACCCAGTGATATTTTCTCACAATCCTACCATCCTTCCAAATCTTTTTTAAAGTTTGGATAGTAAGTAGCCAGTTTCCAATTTAATGCAAGAATGTCCCTATACTTAAGGTGATTTGAGAAATTTCTTCACGGCACTCATAAGACTCAAAATTGGCCAGGAGTTGCTCCGTTTTTTTTGGAGCAACTTGATTTTTCTGGAATATCGTAAAAATCCCCATTTTGCACATTCAATTTGCGCCAGTGTAAATGAGTTAGTCAGGATTTTTTTTAGTTTATTTTTTTTTCAAAAGGGGGCGTTACCAGCCGCCTACGCCTGTTTTGGCCATTTAGGGCACTTTGGCCAGCTAATAGTTACTCCAAACTAACTTAGGCCAGCGAACGTGACCATTTGTGGCCGCTTGTGAAAACCTCTGTGGAAAGTTACATCGGAGGCCAGCAGAACTTAATGACTTGACTAAAGAATGTGAATAGGATCAAACAGCTATACAGGACATCATATGACAAGCTTCGCAAAGTTAATTTACTATACAACAGAAGCATTCATGGAAGCTTAAGTTACAAAAATAAAAGAAGTAAAAGATAGTTGAATTAAATTGCTCTAATCTCACAACTAATTTAAACAATGATTTGTTTGCAATGATTATACTGGGCCAAAATTGAGCCCATGTTATCTAAATAAATTCTACTTCAATAAATAAGATATTCTCTGTGTTCCTCCATCACTTATGTTCTTCTTTCACAATAACACCAGGTAAATAGACTTGACAAATGGTCACCACTATGCACAGGAGACAAAACATATTTACATAATGTTTTCAAAATATCCAAATAAAATATAGAAGTAAGTAAGACCTACCCTACCTTCATTTCCAGCCTGGTAAGGCAGCGGGCCAGCCTGTGCGGCAGGCCACTCGGCCTGGGATAGGGGCGGGATGCACCAGCAGCCGGTATGATGATGATGGTGGTGATGATGATGATAATCGGGTCCCATGCTGCAGCACACACACTGAGAGGCTGGGGATGAGGAGCTACTGCACATGCGTGCACACTCCAACGCGCATGCGCAGACGTCCCGGCACTGTTTTCAGCGCGGGATGCTGACTCCGCTCCCGACCCGACTGGCCATGCTGCGCGAAGACCCGGGCGAGGCCAGACAGCGGCCAAAGTGGGGACCGATTTTTTTGAGCACTTTTCAATGCAGAAAAGCGCCGCATCTCCGGCGAGTGTGCCGAAAAAAGGGGTGGGCCAATTTTGAGCCCATGAACTCTACCTTCTGGTTCTGGTTTGAGATTTTAGTTCTCATGGGGCTTAATGCTGCCTCCATTGACACCAATGACAATGATCCATAGATTATAAATGGGCTTGTGTCGGGTTGCCACTGCATATCTCAAAATGGTAAATACTTGCAGGTTAACCCAAAGTGGAAGTATCACCATATAAGGGGTGCTCCACAAACTTCCAGTCAGACGATATAGAACTGGTTGCCTGGGTGATTTCAGCCAAGGTGATTGCTTTCAGCACAATTGCTCCAAAGAATGATATGCCATTCTACTCAATCTCTGCTGAGTATTGTAGTATCAACCTTTGGCTGAGTGGCAGCTGAGTTAAAACATTGTGTGTTCAAGCCCCATTTCAAAGACTTGAGCACATAATCTAGGCTGATACTTTAGTGAAGTACTGAGGGAGTGCTGCAGTATTAAAGATGCCATATTTCAAATAAAATACCAGGCCCTGTCTGTCTGAGCAGATGCACGTAAAAGATCACATGACACTATTTGAAGAGCAAGGGAATTTTCCTGGTATACTGACCAACATTTTTCCCTCAACCAATATCAGTAAAACAGACTATTTAGTTATTTATCTCATTGTTGTTTGTGGGACCTTGCTGTGTACAATTTGGTTGTACATTTCCCCACATTGCACTTAGCAGAGGCAAAAAGTAAAAATTTTGGAATAAAAACAGAAAATGCTGGAAATCTCAGCGGGTCAGGCAGCATCTGTGGAGAGAAACAGAGTTAACGTTTTGGGACGATGGCCCTTCATCAGAACTGGAGAGTGTTCGGAAAGAACAGATTCTTAACAAGCACTGAAAGGGGGAGGGGAAGAAAGAACAAAAGGGAAGGTCTGCGATAGGTTGGAAGACAGGAGAGATTAGAGAGACAAAAGGGATGATGGCCCAAATTCAAATGGTAATGCCAGGAGTTAGAAAAACATTAGTCAAGATAGGGTGTGAATGAGGGGATAATGAGATCATGACTAACTGCCATTAGAGACAAGGAGAAAGAAAGAAATAAAGAAATCGTCTCTGAGGGGGGGAGGGGAAGGGAGCCCAAGATTGGCAGCGGCTATGCTCTGAAATTTTTGAACTTGATGTTGAGTCCAGAAGGCTGTAAAGTGCCGAAACAAAAGATGAGGTGCTATTCCTCGAGCTTACGTTGAGCTCCGTTGGAATAGTGTAGGAGACGGAAGACGAAGAAGTCAGAGTGGGAATGGAGTGGAGAAATAAAGTGAGAAGCGACCGGAAGCTCAGGGTCACCCTTGCGGACTGAACGGAGGTGCTCCGCAAAGCGGTCACGCAATCTACGCTTGGTCTCCCCAATGTAGAGGAGACCACATCGTGAGCAGCGAATACAGTATACTTAATTGAAAGAAGTACAAGTAAATTGCTGTTTCACCTGGAAGGAGTATTTGGGGCCCTGGATAGTGGGAAGGGAGGAGGTAAAAGGGCAGGTGTTGCATCTCCTGCACTTGCACGGGAAGGTGCTGTGAAAAGGGAAGGGGGTGCTGGGGGTGACTGCGGAATTGACCAAAGTGTCATGGAGGGAGCGGTCCCTTCGGAATGCTGAGAGGGGAGGGGAGGGGAAGAAGTTATTGGTGAGAAATGGCAGAGAATGATCCATTGAACGTGGAGGCTGGTGGGGTGAAAGGTGAGGACAAGGGGAACTCTGGCATGGATCTGAGAGAGAGGAGAAGGGGTGAGATTAGAGGTGCGGGAAATAGAAGGGACACGGTCGAAGGCCATGTTAACCACGGTGGAGGGGAATCCTCTGTTGAGGCACTAATGTGGAAAGTGGCATCGCCAGAGCAGATGCGACGGAGATGGAGAAACTGGGAGAATGGAATGGAGTCCTTACAGAATGTGAGGTGGGAGGAAGTGTAGTCCAGGTAGCTGTGGGAGTTAGTGGGTTTATAGTGGATATTGGTCGAAAGCCTATCCCCAGAGATGGAGACGGAGACGTCAAGGAAGGGAAGTGAAGAGTCGGAGATGGACCATGTGAAGGTGAGGGAAGGGCGGAAATTGGATGCAAAGTGAATGAAATTTTCAAGTTCAGGGCGAGAGCAGGAAACAGCACGATACAGTCATCAATATACAGGAAAAAGAGGTGAGGGAGGGGACCCGAGTAGGACTGGAACAAAGAATGTTCCACATATCCCACAAAAAGGCAGGCATAGCTAGGAACCATGCAGGTTCCCATAGCAACACTTTTAATTTGGAGAAAGTGAATTGAGTTAAAGGAGAAGTTGTTCAAGGTGAGAACAAGTTCAGCCAGGCGGAGGAGGGTGATGGTGGATGGGGATTGGTTGGGCCTCTGCTCGAGGAAGAAGCGGAGCGCCCTCAGGCCATCCTGGTGGGGGATAGAAGTGTAGAGGGATTGGACGTCTATGGTGAAAAGGAGACAATTACGGCCGGGAAGCAGGAAACTGTTAAAGTGACGGAGGGCATCGGGGGAGTGGATGTAGGTGGGAAAAGACTGGACAACGTGAGAAAAAATCGAGTCGAGATAGGAAGAAATAAGTTCTGTGGGGCAAGAATAGGTGGAAACGATGGGTTTACCAGGGCAGTCCTGTTTGTGGATCTTGGGAAAGAGGTAGGAGCGGGCTGTGCGAGGTTGGGGAACTATGAGGTTGGTCTCTCTAATCTCTCCTGTCTTCCAACTTATCACAGACCTTCCCATTTGTTCTTTCTTCCCCTCCCCCTTTCAGTGCTTGTTAAGAACGTGTTCTTTCTGAACACTCTCCAGTTTTGATGAAGGGTCATCGACCCGAAACGTTAACTCTGCTTCCTCGCCACAGATGCTGCCTGACCTGCTGAGATTTCCATAATTTTTACTTTTTGCCTCTGCTAAGTGCAATGTGGGGAAATGTACAACCAAATTGTACACAGCAAGGTCCCACAAACAACAATGAGATAAATAACTAAATAGTCTGTTTTACTGATACTGGTTGAGGGAAAAATGTTGGTCAGTATACCAGGAAAATTCCCCTGCTCTTCAAATAGTGTCACGTGATCTGCAGTATTTTGCTTTTGTATCAGTAAAAATTGTGGATTGATACATTTTACTAACAGAGACGGATTCCTGATGCAATGATTGACATCATCTCAGGACATTTACTTACCTGAGATGGAGATTTGCAGGGCTAAGACTAAACTCTAGCCATATATTTTTAACAGAACTGATTCGTACTTATCTGTCGTAACACTTACCTGTTGAACCACCTTCTACTTCAATGAAACCAATTATAATAGAGTACATAATGTGCTCAATAAAAGATAACAGGAATATTGAGCCATTACTGAACAGTATGATGGTTTGTTGTTTTGAATAGAGTCTTGGACAAATTATAGGATTATGGATGAAACTGATTTACAGAGAAAGGGCTGGATTTGCGGCTTTCTCCGTTTCGGGGCGAAAACGCAACCGATACGTGAAAATTACCGTTTTCGCTCCGTTACCGATTTAAGGCTTAACTTGGAGTCTGCGGCAGCCGTTGTACGTTCAGGGCGCAAAAACACGATCCTCGCCAGCTTTAGTGCCGGGCCGGGAGTGATGCGAGAGAGGCCTTGGGAGGGGAGAGAGGTGGGGCGGGGGGGGAAACATTCAAAAAAACATTCAAAAAACATTACCTAACAAATTGCTGCAAAAATTAAATAAATAAAAACTTCAACTTATTTTTTTTCAGGTTTTCCAACTTACCGCTGCCAGCAGGGCTGCACGGCTAGGTTTTACCTGGTGGTATTCGGGGCACGGCATACGGGTCGGGTGAGTGCCGAAATTCGGATGGTGACACACTCCAAGTCATTACACGTCCGGCGTAGCTCTCCCTGGGTGCTTTCAAACGCCGCCGCAAACAAGGAACCGAGGATCGCGACTGGGCTTTGCCACCAGGTTTTCGGCGCAGAGGGTCAAAACACAGCGAAAATCCAGTCACAAACCACCTGAAAATCCAGCCGAAAGTCTGTGCATTAAAATTATATCTAAATAATGCTATTACATTTGGACTATTTTATATTAGATGAAGTAATTCAAAAGTAATTCATTGTCAAATTTAATTCATAAATATATATATGACAGACATATCCAAACATTTGGAGCTGTGTGTCAAAACCAATGAGTGGGCTGTGTATGGTTATGCAAGCCCCAAGACACATAAAAAGCAAGATCCTGCAGCCAATAAGCAAGACCCCCAAACAAAGAAAATGTGTGAACCCTATATAGAAAAAAGAGAGACCTTTATATAAACAAAAAACAAGTTCCCCAAAACACACAAACGTTTGAGGTCCCTCGATACACTAAAATGTCATCCCCACCCCATATTCCCTCCAAATTCTAAAAAGTTGGACGCTTTAGTTCTTTAAAGTTTCTACAGCTGGAGGAATGGTAAAAGGTTGCTTCCCAGCAAGTCAAAATCCACCAAACAGGGAGTAATCTTTTCCTGTTTTCCTGACTCAGGAACTTTAAAGAGCTGAGGGCCGAAATTGCCTCCTGCCCCAAACGGGATGCACTTACCGATTTAATCGTTGATTTACCGTCCCAATCGAAGGGGTGATGATTAGTGCGATTTTACCCTCTTTTTTTTTTGAACGATTCCGTCGGAGTGGTGTTTTGAGCAGCAGAGGGGCGGAAGTGGGTCGGATGCGGGGCGGAAGGCGGGCGGTGTCATCACTGCGACTCTGATGACGTCAGCGTGACACAGATGTGCCACGTCGCGCTAACACATAGCAACGTCCCCTCCCCTTCAGTTGAAGGGGAAGGCCGCTGCGAGCTCTGCAGCCACTTTAGTGGCGTCAACTGGGTCACCGGGGAGAGCTTCGGCCGGGACAGTGGTCCGGCACCCAAGAGGAGGTGCCGGGCTGCCAGTTGGCGGCCCAGCCGAACCCGGGGCTGCCATTGTCGGGCCGACTTTAGAGTTGGCCGGCAATTAAAATAAAATGGCAGCCACGACATAGCACCCTCCCCTTTAAGGGCGGATACGCCACCCAGCACTGGCAGATTCCCGGCGGGGAAAGCTGTCGGGGACACCGATCAGCGGTTGCTCTACTCCGCTCCCGCAGGGCAATTTTCCTCGCGGGTGCAATGGAGCCGTTGTCGGGTGGTAACGGGTCGGCGCATGGCCGACGAGGTGGGAATATTCTCCGCCATAAAATGTCCTGATTGTTAGCCACCCTGCCCCGACTGAGCCGTAACTCCTTGCCCCATTACTGCCTCAAAGATGCAGTAACGGCTCTTTAAAAAAAAGGGCAATTTCGGCCCCCTGATGTTCAGAATTGCTGAAGATCACTTTGTATGTGGAATCAGCAGAACTTTCATCAGCTGGATCAAGGAAGCGTGTGGTCAACACCCATGCTGTATGTGATATAGGCTGGATTTTGTAGCTATAATATCATCATCATAGGCCGTCCTCAGAGTTGAGGATGACTTGCTTCCACTCTAACAGTGAGTTCTCAGGTGACTGAGGAGTCCAATGCGGGACCTGCAGTCTCTGTCACAGGTGGAGCAGACAGTGGTTGAAGGAAAGGGTAGTTGGGGAGCCTGGGGTGATGCACGCTCTTTCCGCTGTCTACTCTTGGTTTCAGCTTGCTCTCGGTGATGGGACTCGAGGTGCTCAATGCCCTCCCGCATGCTCTTACTTCACTCCTGGGACATTGGAACTGGTTCTGGGAGAGGTGGGACCAGTACAAACTGGACGGTCTGCAACTGGGCAGGACCGGAACCAATGTCCTAGGGGGAGTGTTTGCTGGTGCTGTTGGGGAGGGGTTAAACTAATATGGCAGGGGGATGGGAACCTTTGCAGGGAGACAGAGGGAAGTAGAATGGGGGCAGAAGCAAAAGATAGAAAGAAGAAAAGGAGAAGTGGAGGGCAGAGAAACCCAAGACAAAAAGCAAAAAGGGCCACATTACAGCAAAATCCTAAAGGGGCAAAGGGTGTTATAAAGACGAGGCTGAAGGCTCTGTGCCTCAATGCGAGGAGTATTCGTAATAAGGTGGATGAATTAACTGCGCAGATAGCAGTTAACGGATATGATGTTAGTGGCATCACGGAGACATGGCTCCAGGGTGACCAAGGCTGGAAACTCAACATCCAGGGGTATTCAACATTTAGGAAGGATAGACAGAAAGGAAAAGGAAGTGGGGTGGCGTTGCTGATTAAAGAGGAAATTAATGCAATAGTAAGGAAGGACATTAGCTTGGATGATGTGGAATCTGTATGGGTGGAGCTACGGAATACCAAAGGGCAGAAAACGCTAGTGGGAGTTGTATACAGACCACCAAACAGTAGTAATGAGAATGGGGACAGCATCAAACAAGAAATTAGGGATGCGTGCAATAAAAGTACAGCAGTTATCATGGGCGACTTTAATCTACATATTGACTGGGCTAACCAAACTGGTAGCAATGCGGTGGAGGAGGATTTCCTGGAGTGTATTAGGGATGGTTTTCTAGACCAATATGTCGAGCAACCAACTAGAGGGCTGGCCATCCTAGACTGGGTATTGTGTAATGAGAGAGGACTAATTAGCAATCTTGTTGTGCGAGGCCCCTTGGGGAAGAGTGACCATAATATGGTAGAATTCTTTAGTAAGATGGAGAGTGACACAGTTAATTCAGAGACAAGGATCCTGAACTTGGGGAAAGGTAACTTCGATGGTATGAGACGTGAATTGGCTAGAATAGACTGGTGAGTGATACTTAAAGGGTTGACGGTGGATAGGCAATGGCAAACATTTAAAGATCACATGGATGAACTTCAACAATTATACATCCCTGTCTGGAGTAAAAATAAAACAGGAAGGTGGCTCAACCATGGCTAACAGGGGAAATTAAGGATAGTGTTAAATCCAAGGAAGAGGCATATAAATTGGCCAGAAAAAGCAGCAAGCCTGAGGACTGGAAGAAGTTTGTAATACAGCAGAAGAGGACAAAGGGTTTAATTAGGAGGGGAAAAATAGAGTATCAGAGGAAGCTTGCAGGGAACATAAAAACTGACTGCAAAAGCTTCTATAGATATGTGAAGAGACTAAGATTAGTGAAAACAAATGTAGGTCCCTTGCAGTCAGATTCAGGGGAATTTATAATGGGGAACAAAGAAATGGCGGACCAGTTAAACAAATACTTCGGTTCTGTTCTCACGAAGGAAGACACAAATAACCTTCTGGAAATAATAGGCGACCGAGAGTCTCGTGAGAAAGAGGAACTGAAGGATATCCTTATAAAGCGTGAAATTGTGTTAGGGAAATTGATGGGATTGAAGGCTAATAAATCCCCAGGGCCTGATAGTCTGCATCCCAGAGTACTTAAGGAAGTGGCCCTAGAAATAGTGGATGCATTGGTGAATATTTTCCAAATTTCTATCGACTCTGGATCAATTCCTATGGACTGGAGGGTAGCTAATGTAACACCACTATTTAAAAAAGGAGGGAGAGAGAAAGCGGGTAATTATAGACCGGTTAGCCTGACATCAGTAGTGGGGATAATGTTGGAATCAATTATTAAAGATGAAATAGCAGCGCATTTGAAAAGCAGTGACAGGATCGGTCCAAGTCAACATGGATTTATGAAAGGGAAATCATGCTTGACAAATCTTCTAGAATTTTTTGAGGATGTATAGAGCGGAGAAGGGAGAACCAGTGGATGTGGTGTATTTGGACTTTCAAAAGGCTTTAGACAAGGTCCCACACAAGAGATTGGTGTGCAAAATCAAAGCACATGGTATTGGGGGTAATGTACTGACGTGGATAGAGAACTGGTTGGCAGACAGGAAGCAGAGAGTCGGGATAAACGGTTAGTTTTCAGAATGGCAGGCAGTGACTAGCAGAGTGCCACAGGGCTCAGTGCTGGGACCCCAGCTATTTACAGTATACATTAATGATTTAGATGAAGGAATTGAGTGTAATATCTTCAAGTTTGCAGATGACACTAAACTGGCTGGCGGTGTGAGCTGTGAGGAGGAAGCTAAAAGGCTGCAGAGTGACTTGGACAGGTTAGGTGAGTGGGCAAATGCATGGCAGATGCAGTATAATGTGGATAAATGTGAGGTTATCCACTTTGGGGGCAAAAACAGGAAGGCAGAATATTATCTGAATGGCGGCAGATTAGGAAAGGGGGAGGTGCAACGAGACCTGGGTGTCATGGTTCATCAGTCATTGAAAGTTGGCATGCAGGTACAGCAGGCGGTGAAGAAGGCAAATGGTATTTTGGCCTTCATAGTTAGGGAATTTGAGTATAGGAGCAGGGAAGTCTTACTATAGTTGTACAAGGCCTTGGTGAGGCCTCACGTGGAATATTGTGTTCAGTTTTGGTCTCCTAATCTGAGGAAGGACTTTCTTGCTATTGAAGGAGTGCAGCGAAGGTTCACCAGACTGATTCCCGGGATGGCGGGATTGACACATGAGGAGAGACTGGATCAACTCGGCTTTTATACACTGGAGTTTAGAAGGATGAGAGTATCTCCTAGAAACTTATAAGATTCTGACGGGACTGGACAGGTTAGATGCGGGAAGAATGTTCCCCATGTTGGGCAAGTCCAGAACCAGGGGATAGTCTTAGGATAAGGGGTAGGCCATTTAGGACCGAGATGACGAGAAACTTCTTCACTCAGAGAGTTGTTAACTTGTGGAATTCCCTTCCGCAGAGAGTTGTTAATGCCATGAGGGAATTCATGAGGGAATTAGATATGGCCCTTACGGCTAAAGGGATCAAGGGATATGGAGAGAAAGCAGGAAAGGCGTACTGAGGTGAATGATCAGCCATGATATTATTGAATGGTGGTGCAGGCTCTAAGGGCCGAATGGCCTACTACTGCACCTATTTTCTATGTTTCTATGTTTCTATGTTTCTAACCATGGCCTGGTACAAATTTATCTTTACAGCTTTACTCTTGTATTCTATGGATCTGAAATTACATCAGGACTGCTCCTCCATTGGTAAGAGCAATGTAACAGATCCAAACTGCTCCTGAGCACAGACATCCAGAACCTGTTGCAAATTTTAGGAATGGGGCGGGGGGGAGGAGTTCGCATGGTTTGCGGCTCCCGTTCGTATCTCCAGAGGGCACTAACTGGGTGCAAACCATTTCCCACCCGAAGGCGGGGTGCACTACTTGGTACTGGGTTCGCGAGAAATTGCGCACGAGTTAGCGGAGGCGCCAAACTGGTAGTGTCCCGCTCCCACCGGTAGCGGCCTGGGCCGCTGCGCCTTCACGATGAAGTCATTGCCATGCACTGCGACCCGTTTTCACTGCGTGGAGAAAATTGGCCAGCATCCCTTGAGGCTGCCGCAGTTGATGTCGGGCTCGAAGGACCGAATGGCCTACACCTGCACCTATTTTCTATGTTTCTATGTTTCTATGTTTCTTTGAGTGGTCTTGGGCCAGGGACTCCCAGATGTCAGTGGGGATGTTGCATGCGGACGATGTGGTCCACCCAACGGAGCTGATCGAGCGTGGTCAATGCTTCGATGCTGGGGCTGTTTGCCTGAGCGAGAACACTGACATAGTGCGTCTGTCTGGCCAATGGATTTGCAGGATCATGCGGAGGCAGTGCTGGTGGTACTTCCCCAGCATTTTTGAGATGTCTGCTGTATATGGTCCACGTCTCTGAGCCATATAGGAGGACGGGTATCACTACTACTCGGTAGACCATAAGCTTGGTGCCGGATTTGAGGTCCTGGTCTTCAAACATTCTCTTGCTCAGGCGACTGAAGGCTGCGCTGGCACACTGAAGGCGGTGTTCGACCTCGTCATCAATGTCTGCTCATGCTGACAGTAGGCTCCCGAGGTATGGAAAATGGTCCACGTTGTCCAAGGCCTCGTCATGGATTTTGATAATCAGGGGCCAGTGCTGTGTGGCGGGATCATGTTGGTGGAGGACCTTTGTCTTCCAGATTTTTAGTCCATGCTTTGGTATGCCTCGGTGAAGATGTTGATGATGGCTTGGAGTCGGCCACCGAGTGTGCGCAGATGCAGGCGTTGTCTGTGTTCTGTAGTTCAATGACAGAGGATGGGATGACCTTGGATCTGGCCTGGAGGCAGCGGAGATGGACAGATTCCCATCTGTTCTATAATTTAGCTCCACTCTTGGTGGAGAGCTTGCTATGGTTGAGATGTAACATTTCAGCAAGGAAGATTGAAAGGAGCATTGGCACGATGACTCAGCCCTGCTTGACCCCGGTCCGGACGTGGAATGGGTCTGTGGTGCAGTTGTAATAACGGCGAAACTGTCAGCATTTGCCATCATTACTCTGTGAAACTGACATCAACGTGCAGTTAAATGCAGAAATCCAGAAGTCACTGTCAGTGATTCCCTGCTCCTCCACAGGGGAGATTCCTGCAGACAGAAATCTTGCAAATCACTGAATTGATGTGAACTCCACTTTTTACGCTCTAATCTCACTGTAAAAACCCCCTGAAAAAGTTAAGCCTTGTTGAATGAGGTGTAATTGGGATTTTAATGGCATACAAAGTTAATGACTGTTAAACAACCTCTCTGACCCTGAAAACCTAATTTTATATTCGTGGAATGTCAAAATTTTGCCATTCCACGATAAAAAAAATGCCATAGGTTTTTAAAATGATAAAAGTTATTTTTTTAATGTTTGTTTATGATAGTTCAGCTTCTACCTTAATCTCATGTGTAGGTCCCAATCTTTATTTCATTTCTTGTAAAATGATTATAAAGTGAATGATGAAACCTGCTTGTTACTTCCCGGTTTCCTGTCTGTGAGAATTCTTCAATGAGATTGGCTGCTTAACCTGCTTGTCGACATAACCATTGCTGGACACCAGAGATCCCCTATATATTGCACCAGAATAAAACTAATGGGAAAGGCTAAAATCTATGCTAGATATTTGTGGGCAGCTTTCTTCAAGGGCAGCTGCTGACTACAAAATACGGGCCAATGTTAGGGCACATTTAGCACTGATTGCAGTAAACGAAGACACACAGTGAAGAGAGCCCATGTTTTCCATGTAATATGACCTCAGGTTATCATGGAATACTGCAGATTCACAAAAAAAATTAAAGCAATTAAGAGAGAGCAGATCTAACTAACAGCAGGAAAATTATATATTTTGTGTTAAGTAAACATGAGATCATGGGCAATATTTAGTCACAGTACAACATTGTATAACAGTTGACTATACTTCAAAAGCACTTCATTGGCTGTAAAGCACTTTGAGGCTTCCTGAGGTTGTGAAAGGCACTATATAAATTCAAGTCTTTCTTTCACAGCGAGGTAAAGTTTAATAATGTTGCCAAGGCAGTCACTATCCGTGCCACATTTCTGGGTTTAGAAGTGTCTCCTGTTAATGATGTATTTACATTTGGTCAATTATACATTGCAGCAGTAGAGAGCAGATAGAGAGGTGAATTTGAATTTCCAAGACAAAAACAAATGATTATTCTTGATTGAACTGCAGTGCATTCATCGATTTCACCTCACCAGGAATGAGATCTGTTGCATACTGAAAGGCTACCAACAATCACCTTCCTTGGTGGTGAGAGCACTACCCATCACTGTAATGGCTACTGCAGCTACCCGCTTTAAAGCTGAGTAAAATTCTGTGACTTGTGATACATGGTTCAACAATCAATGAATGGACTCCTTATGAGCACTCGATCAATAAGATCCTTCTCCTGCTCAATGAACTGGGGCTGCCATTGTTTTTTTTAGTAGTTTAGCCCTTTTACATATCAGTAGGACAGCAACACTCGTGCATGGTAACTTCTCGGAAATTGTCACGCCAGACAGTTCCCCGTGCCTTTTTTGCAATTACAGGTTGTCAGATTAACAGTATTGATACCAGAAGCAGTCAATCGAGCTTTCAAAATATAAAATAATGAAGTGGTTTATTTGACAGTATTTGTTGTTGCAATTTAGTTGCTCTGAATAAGATGTCATTGAACACCAGGTCGATGTTTCAGAGTATCTCACTGCATAGTAAACAGTGGAATTGATCAGGAAAGAAAATGAAAAAAAATGTTTTCATGGATGGTGAAATTCCATTTTTAAAAGACCATTATTTTAACGTTTAAGCCTGTTGCCTTTGCAGCCTGGCTCCTCAGAATATGACGTAAATTCAACCAGAATCGATAATATTAGCTGAGGGCTAGGAGTGAAATAATTGCCTCCATAGCTGATGAATTGTCTTGAATTTAGTTGTAATAAGAAGATAAAGTATATTCCCCTGAAAGCACCATCATCAACAGGAATAGAGTTTATTGCTACTCTTGGCTCCAATACAAAGCTAAACAATCTTCCCTAAGTCTAATTCAAATTTTAAAAAAGAACTTCCAATCCAACCCTGCCTCGCCAAACATAACCTTGGACTCATAATTATCAAATCATGCCATTTCATCCTCAATTCCAGTTAAATTAAATCTCAAAATACATATCGGCAGAGGCCGAGGAACACCTACACCACAAAGGTATAAATATAAAGGTTTATTTTCTGACTTTACACTCCCACTGGGAGCACAAATTGGAAATTCGGGTGCGCACTATACGTGGATTTATGGCTGTTATTATAAATAGTTGAAAAATCATGTTCTGCAGGTAGGTGATGCTCTCCCCCACCCCCACCCTTTGGATGCAAAGTCAGAAAATTATCTCTATACTTCAAAATTAATCCATTTCATTCATATGTTGGGCATGTGTATATTTTAAAGACTGTCTGTAATATATTAATTGAAAAGTTCAATCTCTTTCTGTGAATGAAAATCCTGATCATTGTGGTACAGCCACCAACACTTAAGATTCCCATGTTTAAATCGAGCAATCATTTAAATCGGTCAAAAAGCGCAAACTATTTTCCATTTCCATTATAGTCAATTACATAATTGCCACTTAAAGTGAGTTAAAAGTTCTGTGTATTTCGGGCAGAAACAGGTGTTTATTCAATAGTTGACTACTTCAACAAATAAGCTTGTTAAATAAATGCTACAAATCGACTAAGTGTTCAATGTGATTAATTAATAATGATACTTTTTCATGAATGTATCCAGTTATTGTTTGATAGTGTTCCGTTTCTCATCGCTCAGATCTCTTTCCCATCTCCTAGCTCTGAATTTTCATCACTCACTCTCATAGACGGTCCCTCAAAATCGAGGAAGACTTGCTATCACTCCCAAAGTGAGTTCTTTGGTGGCTGAACAGTCCAACATGAGAGCCACCGACCCTGTCACAAGTGGGACAAATATTCATCGGGAGAAGGGGGGGTGGCACTGATTTACCACATGCTCCTTCTGCTGCCTGCACTTGATCTCTTCATGCTCACAGCGTTGAGATTCGAGGAGTTCAACGCCCTCCCAGATGCACTTTCTCCACCTAGGGCGGTCTTCGGCCAGAGTCTCCCAGGTGTCAGTGGGGATGTCGCACTTCACCAGGGAGGCTTTGAGGGCATCCTTGTAACGTTTCCGCTGCCCACCTTTGGCTCGTTTGCCATGAAGGAGCTCCGCGTAGAGCAATTGCTTAGGGAGTCTCGTGTCTGGCATGCGAATTATGCAGCCTGACCAGCGAAGCTGATCGAGTGTGGTTAGTGCGTCAATGCTGGGGATGTTAGCCTGGTCGAGGACACTGATGTTGGTGCGCCTGTCCTCCCAGGGGATTTGCAGGATCTTGCGGAGACATCGTTGGTGATATATCTCCAGCGACTTGATGTGTCTTCTGTACATCATCCATGCCTCTGATCCATACAGGAGGGCAGGTATTACTATAGCCCTGTAGACCATGAGCTTGGTGGTAGGTTTGAAGGGCTGGTCTTCGAACACTCTTTTCCTCAGGCGAGGAAGATTGAGAAGAAGGTTGCAGCGATGACGCAACCCTGTTTGACCCCAGTCTGGACGTGGAATGGGTCTGTAACGGATCTGCTGGTAAGGATCACGGCCTGCATGTCGTCGTGGAGCAGGCGAAGGATTTTGACAAATTTTTGGGGGCATCCAAAATGGAGGAGGACGCTCCATAAGCCCTTACGGTCGACAGTGTCAAAGGCCTTTGTAAGATCGAAAAAGGCCATGTAGAAGGGCTGGCGCTGCTCCCTACATTTTTCCTGCAGTTGTCGTGCTGCAAAGACCATGTCCGTTCTCATCAACTGGTACAATCAACCCTACTCTCCCAGAACAGCTATTGGCTTCCTTCCATCTGAGGATGCTTCTCATCTCCCAATGCCCATTTATCTCACTCTCCATGCCAATTCTTTCCCTGTGGTCTAAATGCCTGTGCTCTTCTCAAACTTACAGCGACTGAGATCGCAGCTTCCAGGCACCAGGAGGTTGTTGCTGGGTCTGTGCAGTAGTCCTGCTGTAAAGTACAGGTGTATGGACCTCTCGCGATAACACTGGGAGATTCCCACATTCTAATACTCACTCTCTAGGCTCAATCATCACTTGCTACTTGGTGGTTATAGCATTTCTCTTTTATGACTTTCAACATAGCTTTCAGTTTTTCTTCCCTCTCCTGCCTCCGTTGCTCCGCCAGGTGCTGTAGTCCCTTTTAATGAAGAGGTTATATAATGGCTGTAAATTATAGATAAGGATGATTGAGCCCGCAAAGGCTTCAAAATTCTATTCGGAGGGAATTGAATCAAGTGAGCTACCTTTCACAAAGGCAAACATTTCCAAAAAGTGTTTTGCATCAATAAAATGAAGTAAATAAATGTGCAAAGACCCAGTCAGATTTTTCTCACTTTCATTAAACTTCCAAAATTAACTGCCTCTCAGTGCTTATATCTGTAACATATGCGTGGTATCGACTTGAATAGGCTCTCCATGTTTCTCTGGAAGATCGCTGCAGCCAACCGAATTCCAAACGGGCATCTGTTGTTGATGAACAGTCCCTTGTGCGTGTTGATGCAGGTGAGGCCCTTCGAAGATTCCTCCAGTTCCTGCATCATGTAGGCCGAAGTCAGTTCGAGCTTGGTGAACGTCTTGCCTCCTGTCAAATAGGTCGTCTACCTTAGGTAGCGGGTATTGGTCCTGTCGCGAGAAATGATTAATAGTTACTTTATAATCGCCGCAAATCCTGACCGTGCCATCACTGTTGAGTACGGGAACAATTGGGCTGGCCCATTCGCTGAATTCCACTGGGGAGATGATGCCCTCGCGTTGCAGCCTGTCCAGCTCGATTTCCACTCTCTCCCTCATCATGTGAGGTACCGCTCTCGCCTTGTGGTGAATGATCATGGCGCTGTCCAGGACAGTGATAAGCTCTTTTGGTATACGTTCTCAGTTTCGTGTGGATGGGGTTCAGGGCTGGTCTGAGTGCTTTGTTGCAACACAGTCTCTCAAACATCTTTTTACTGATAATGGATTGGCTAACGCTAGTGTCCAGTTCCATGCCTATGGGTATGCCATTCAATTTTACATTTAGCATTATGGGTGCACAGTTGAGCAATGCGCCCAGAGAGGCACCACTAAGTTTGTGGTCCTAGCCCTCCAGACCATGGTTGAGGATCCATGTCGACTATGCGGGCCCGTTTCACGGTAAAATGTTCCTGGTGGTGGTGGATGCTTTTTCAAAATGGATTGAATGTGAAATAATGTCGGGAAGCACCGTCACCACCACCGTTGAAAGCCTGAGGGCCATGTTTGCCACCCACGGCCTGCCTGACATACTGGTCAGTGACAACGGGTCATGTTTCACCAGTGCCGAATTTAAAGAATTCATGACCCGCAATGGGATCACGCATGTCACCTCGGCCCCGTTTAAACCAGCCTCCAATGGGCAGGTAGAGCGGGCAGTATAAACAATCAAACAGAGCCTTAAACGAGTCACAGAAGGCTCACTCCAAACCCGCCTGTCCCAAGTACTGCTCAGCTACCGCATGAGACCCCATCGCGCACAGGGGTGCCCCCGGCTGAGCTACTCATGAAAAGGACACTTAAAAGCAGACTCTCGCTGGTTCACCCCAACCTGCATGATCAGGTAGAGAGCAGATGGCAGCAAAAAAATGTAAACGATGGTCGCGCCACTGTGTCACGGGAAATTGATCTGAATGACCCTGTGTATGTGCTAAACTATGGACATGATCCCAAGTGGATCACGGGCATGGTGATAGCTAAAGAAGGGAGTAGGGTGTTTGTAGTCAAACTAGACAATGGACAAATTTGCAGAAAGCACCTGGACCAAACGAGGCTGCGGTTCACAGACTGCCCTGAACAACCCACAGCAGACACCGCCTTTTTCGAGCCCACAACACATACCCAAAGGATCAACGACACCACGACAGTCCTGGAAATAGAACCCATCACGCCCATCAAGCCAGGCTCACCCAGCAGCCCTGCAGGGCCAACAACACGCCAGCCCAGCGAGGGCACAGCCAACACACCAGAACAGACTTTTGAACCGAGGCGGTCCACCAGGGAAAGAAAGGCTCCTGACCGCCTCACCTTGTAAATAGTTTTCACTTTGACTTTGGGGGGGGGAGTGATGTTGTGTATCTGTAAAGCATGCACTCCCATGCTCCGCCACCAGGGAGCGCATCCCCTGAAATCTTAAGGGATCCCAGCATCCCTTGGGAGCACTGTATATAAACCGGTCCCTAAGGCCTGTTACTCACTCTGGAGTGTCTTAATAAAGACTGAGGTCACTGTTACTTTAACCTCCCTGTGTGCAGTCTCGTGTGTTAGGAACACAACAATTATTTTGATTATGCCTCTGGGAAGCATTAGGGGTACATTTCCTGCATTTAAGGTGCTATATAGTTGCAAGTTTTTGTTGGGGTTCAATCTGATTGTAAGCCAATATTGCCATAGATGGATTTATTGTGGGGCAAAACGTAAGAGGTATTCGTGTCTCTCCCAAGGTATGCTGTTGTCTGTTCTTACAGTGCTGAAGAGATATAGTGAGTGATTTTAACACCAACTCTGCCCTCATCCCACTGTAGTCCCCTTTGTTTAAGCATAGTTCGCTCGTTTCTGACACAACTTCCTCATCCTCAATCTGTATTACAAATTCAACCATATTGTGATCACTCATTCCGAGAGGATCTTTTACTCGGAGATCGTTTATTTTTCCTGTCTCATTACACAGGACCAGATCTAAGATGGCTTGCTCCCTTGTAGGTTCTGTAACATACTGTTCTAAGAAACAATTCTGTATGCATTCTATGAATTCCTCCTCCAGGCTACCCCGTGCGATTTGATTTGACCAATCGATATGTCGGTTAAAATTCCCCATGACTACTGCCATTCCTTTTTCACATGCCTCCATTATTCCCTTGATTATTGCCCACCCCACCGTGAAGTTATTATTTGGGGGCCTATAAACTACACCGACCAGTGACTTTTTCCCCTTACTATCTCTAATCTCCACCTACAATGATTCAACATTTTGTTCATTGGAGCCAATATCATCCCTCACAACTGCCCTAATATCATCTTTTATTAACAGAGCTACCCCACCTCCTTTCCCTTCTTGCCTAACTTTCTGAATCGTCAGATACCCCTGTATGTTTAATTCCCAGTCTTGGTCACCTTGCAACCATGTTTCTGTAATGGCCACCAAATCATACCCATTTGTAATGATTTGTGCCGTCAACTCATTTACTTTATTTCGAATGCTGCGTGCATTTAGGTAGAGTGTTTTCATCCTAGTTTTTAAACCATGATTTTTAGTTTTGACCCCTCCTGCAGCCCTTTTATATTCAGTGGCCCTTTTTGTTTCTTGCCTTTGGTTTCTCTGCCCTCCACTTTTACTCATCTCTTTTCTGTCTTTTGTTTTTGTCTCCTTTTTGTTTCCCTCGGTCTCCCTGTATTGGTTCCCATCCCCCTGCCATATTAGTTTAACTCCTCCCCAACAGCACTAGCAAACACTCCCCCTCAGACATTGGTTCCGGTCCTGTGATTTTAACACAACAATTAAATACAGGTGAATTTTGTCCACTGCTGAGACTTGTACCCATAACTGTAGTGTTGCAATTGCCATTTATTACTGCTACTGAGCTATTGAGAAAGTGCCCTTTAAAAGAGAGCATTTGCTCCATAACCTTTAATAAATATATCGAAGAAATAGTCCTCAAATGCTTATTAGAAATCATCACAGCACTTCTACCCATTGACACACAATTATGATTTTTGAGGCAATACTATAAGAATGAATCGAATGCACAAAATCAGCACTGTTCAACGCATAGAATTCACTCCACACATCCTGTAACCTGGCAACAATGAGCAACACACAATGGAATGAAAAGGTTGAGTTCTGTAGGTACAATATTAAAAGGTTAGTTATGACCTCAACTGGGTGGTAGTGTAGTTTCGAACTGTTTTATATATTACTGAAGCTTAAATTGCAATCTAATTGGATTCCAATGGGATGAAATGCTCCACTCTCTGCTGGCGTTAAGGATCCTGTGCAAAATGGCTTTGAATAGTCTCAAGCTCATTCTCGTGGCTGTGGGTCCACAGCAGCAAAGCATCTGCAATTTGACATTAATTTGGCAATCTCATCCAGAAAGAGAAATGAAAACTGTAAATTGGTTCAGTGGTTGGTGCGCTTCCAAGGTTGGGGGATATGACATGCTCTTTGGCCAAGAGGGAGCTTCATTTCGTAGTGAACACGTTTTCTTTATCTGGAAGTGCTTAATCCTGCCACCTGTTGGCAAAAGTGGACAGGAACATAAGAACATAAGAAATAGGAGCAGGAGTAGGCCATTTGGCCCCTCGAGCCTGCTCCACCATTCAATAAGATCATGGTTGATGTGATCATGGACTCAGCTCACTTCCCTGCCTGCTCCCCATAACCCTTTACTCCCTTATTGCGCAAAAATCTGTCTGTCTCTGCCTTAAATATATTCAATGACCCAGCCTCCACAGCTCTTTGGGCAGAGAATTCCATAGATATACAACACAGAGAAGAAATTTCTCCTCATCTCAGTTTTAAATGGGCGGCCCCTTTTTCTAAGACTATGTCCCCTAATTTTAGTTTCCCCTATGAGTAGAAATATCCTCTCTGCATCCACCTTGTCGAGCCCCCTCATTTTCTTATATGTTTCAATAAGATCACCTCTCATTCTTCTGAACTCCAATGAGTATAGGCCCAACCTACTCAACCTATAAGTTAATCCCCTCATCTCCGGAATCAACCTAGTGAACTTTCTTTGAACAGCCTCCAATGCAAGTATATCCTTCCTTAAATACGGAGACGAAAACTGTACACAGTACTTCAGGTGTGGCCTCACCAATACCCTGTACAGTTGTAGCAGCATTCTCTGTTTTTATAAGAGAATAAGGGGTTATGGAGAGTGGGCAGGGAAGTGGACCTGAGTCCATGATCGGATCAGCCATGATCGTATTAAATGGCGGAGCAGGCTCGAGGGGCCGTGTGGCCTACTTCTGCTCCTATTACTTATGTTCTTATGTTCTTAAATTCTATCATTCAACATTTAGGAAGGACAAGCAGAGAGGAAAAGGAGGCGGGGTGGCATTGCTGGTTAAGGAGGAAATTAATGCAGTAGTAAGGAGGGACATTAACCTGGATGATGTGGAATCGGTATGGGTGGAGCTGCAGAATACAAAGGACAGAAAACGCTAGTGGGAGTTGTGCACAGTCCAAACAGTAGTAGTGAGGTTGGGGACAGCATCAAACAAGAAACGAGGGATGTGTGCAATAAAGGTACAGCAGTTATCATGGGTGACTTTAATCTACATATTGATTGGGCTAACCAAACTGGTAGCAATGCGGTGGAGGAGGATTTCCTGGAGTGTATTAGGGATGGTTTTCTTGACCAATATGTCGAGGAACCAACTAGAGAGCTGACCATCCTAGACTGGGTGATGTGCAATGAGAAGGGATTAATTAGCGATCTTGTTGTGCGAGGCCCCTTGGGGAAGAGTGACCATAATATGGTAGAATTGTTTATTAAGATGGAGAGTGACACAGTTAATTCGGAAACTAGGGTCCTGAACTTAAGGAAAGGTAACTTCGACGGTATGAGGCGTGAATTGGCTAGAATAGACTGGCAAAGGATACTTAAAGGGTTGACGATGGATAAGCAATGGCAAATATTTAAAGATCACATGGATGAACTTCAGCAATTGTACATCCCTGTTTGGAGTAAAAATAAAACGGGGAAGGTGGCTCAACCGTGGCTAACAAGGGAAATTAAGGATAGTGTTAAAACCAAGGAAGAAGCATATAAATTGGCTAGAAAAAGTAACAAACCTGAGGACTGGGAGAAATTTAGAATTCAACAGAGGAGGACTAAGGGTTTAATTAAGAGGGGGAAAATAGAGTACGAGAGGAAGCTTGCAGTGAACCTAAAAACTGACTGCAAAAGCTTCTATAGATATGTGAAGAGAAAAAGATTAGTGAAGACAAATGTAGGTCCCTTGCAGTCGGATTCAGGTGAATTTATAATGGAGAACAAACAAATGGCAGACCAGTTGAACAAATACTTCGGTTCTGTCTTCATGAAGGAAGACACAAATAACCTTCCGAATGTACTAGGGGACAGTGGGCCTAATGAGAAGGAGGAACTGAAAGATATCCTTATTAGGCGGGAAATTGTGTTCGGGAAATTGATGGGATTGAAGGCCGATAAATCCGCGGGGCCTGATAGTCTGCATCCTAGATTACTTAAGGAAGTGGCCCTCGAAATAGTGGATGCATTGGTGATCATTTTCCAACAGTCTTATCGACTCTGGATCAGTTCCTATGAACTGGAGGGTAGCTAATGTAACACCACTTTTTAAAAAAGAAGGGGAAGAGAAAACGGGTAATTATAGTTAGACTGACATCAGTAGTGGGGAAAATGTTGGACTCAATCATTAAGGATGAAATAGCAGCGCATTTGGAAAGCAGTGACAGGATCGGTCCAAGTCAGCATGGATTTATCAAAGGGAAATCATGTTTGACGAATCTTCTGGAATTTTTTGAGGATGTAACTAGCAGAGTGGACAAGGGAGAACCAGTGGATGTGGTGTATTTGGACTTTCAAAAGGCTTTTGACAAGGTCCTGCACAAGAGATTGGTGTGCAAAATCAAAGCGCATAGTATTGGGGATAATGTACTGACGTGGATAGAGAACTGGTTGGCAGACAGGAAGCAGAGAGTCGGGATAAATAGGTCCTTTCAGAATGGCACGCAGTGACTAGTGGAGTGCTGCAGGGCTCAGTGCTGGGACCCCAGCTCTTTACAATATACATTCACGATTTAGATGAAGGAATTGAGTGTAATATCTCCAAGTTTGCAGATGATACTAAATTGGGTGGCGGTGTGAGCTGTGAGGGGGAAGCTAAGAGGCTGCAGGGTGACTTGGACAGGTTAGGTGAGTGGGAAAATGCATGGCAGATGCAGTATAATGTGGATAAATGTGAGGTTATCCATTTTGGGGGCAAAAACATGAAGGCAGAATATTATCTGAATGGCGGCAGATTAGGAAAAGGGGAGGTGCAATGAGGCCTGGGTGTCATGGTTCATCAGTCATTGAAGGTTGGCATGCAGGTACAGCAGGCGGTGAAGAAGGCAAATGGTATGTTGGCCTTCATAGCTTGGGAATTTGAGTATAGGAGCATGGAGGTCTTACTGCAGTTGTACAGAGTCTTAGTGAGGCCTCACCTGGAATATTGTGTTCAGTTTTGGTCTCCTAATCTGAGGAAGGACGTTCTTGCTATTGAGGGAGTGCAGCGAAGGTTCACCAGACTGATTCCAGGGATGGCTGGGCTGACATATGAGGAGAGACTGGATCAACTGGGCCTTTATTCACTGGAGTTTAGAAGGATGAGAGGGGTTCTCATAGAAACGTATAAGATTTTGACGGAACCGGACAGGTTAGATGCAGGAAGAATGTTCCCGATGTTGGGGAAGTCCAGATCCGGGGACATAGTCTTAGGATAAGGGGTAGGCCCTTTAGGACTGAGATGAGGAGAAACTTCTTCACTCAGAGAGTTGTTAACCTGTGAAATTCCTTGCCGCAGAGAGTTGTTGATGCCAGTTCATTGGATATATTCAAGAGGGAGTTAGATATAGCCCTTACAGCTAAGGGGATCAAGGGGTATGGAGAGAAAGCAGGAAAGGCGTACTGAGGGAATGATCAGCCATGATCTTATTGAATGGCGGTGCAGGCTCGATGGGCCAAATGGCCTACTCCTGCACCTATTTTCTATGTTTCTATGTTTCTATCCCCCTTGCAATAAAGGCCAACATTCCATTTGCCTTCCAGATTATTGCTGTACCTGCATACTAACTTTTTGTGTTTCACGCACAAGGACCCCCAGGTCTCTCTGTACTGCAGCATTTTGCAATTTTTCTCTATTTAAATTATAATTTTCCTTTCTATTATTTCTGCCAAAATGGATAACCTCACATTTTCCCACATTATACACCATCTGCCAAATTTTTGACCACTCACTTAGCCTGTCTATATCCCTTTGCAGATTTTTTGCATCCTCCTCACAATTTGCTTTCCCACACATCTTTCTATCATCTGCAAACTTGGCTGCATTACACTCAGTCCCTTCATCCATGTCATTAATATAGACTATAAATAGTTGTAGACCCAGCACCGATCTCTGCGGCACTCCACTGGTCACTGTTTGCCAATCGGAAAATGACCCATTTATCCAGACTCTCTGTTTTCTGTTAGTTAGCCAATCTTCTATCCATGCTAATGTATTACCCCTAACCCTGTGACAAGTATTCTATTCCTCACCCTGACAGCCCCCTCAGCACACCTTCATGAATGTAAGAATTCACAGTAAAGCACCGTACATTGAAAAGTATATAAAGAGAGTTCTCAGTTTCTTACCCCTGTCCCAGAACACTTGTGAGAATTACAGAAAGTCCCTTAGTCAACATGGAAGTGTACAGGCGCGTGTGCTCCTTTCTAGTTGGGGCTGAAGAGAGGGAATTTTAATCTCATCTATACTGCGTTGAACCTGATCTATGTGTGTTCAGTGCTGATGCTGGCGGCTTAATATGAGAAAGTGTTCCACTCTCCAGTACTAACACCCTTTCCCTACATGAGCATGCAGTGCTCAGTCCGCCTCCAGTGCAGCCTTCGGCCGCCTGAGGAAAAGAGTGTTTGAAGACCAGGCCCTCAAAACTGCCACCAAGCTCATGGTCTACAGGGCTATAGTAATACCCGCCCTACTGTATGGCTCAGAGACATGGACCATGTACAGTAGACACCTCAAGAAGAAATATCATCAACAATGTCTCCGCAAGATCCTGCAAATCCCCTGGGAGGACAGGCGCACCGACATCAGTGTCCTTGTCCAGGTTAACATCCCCAGCATCGAAGCACTGACCACACTTGACCAGCTCCGCTGGGCAGGCCACATAGTTCGCATGCCAGACATGAGACTCCCAAAGCAAGTGCTCTACGTGGAGCTCCTTCATGGCAAATGAGCCAAAGGTGGGCAGCAGAAATGTTACAAGGACACCCTCAAAGCCTCCCTGATAAAGTACAACATCTCCACTGACACCTGAGAGTCCCTGGTCAAAGACCGCCCTAAGTGGAGGAAGTGCATCTGGGAGGCGTTGAGCAACTCGAGTCTCAACGCCGAGAACATGCAGAAATCAAGCGCAGGCAACGGAAAGAGCATGCGGCAAACCAGTCTCACCCACCCCTTCCCTCAACGACTATCTGTCCCACCTGTGACAGAGTCTTTGGCTCTCGTATTGGACTGTTCAGCCACCAAAGAACTCACTTCAGGAGTGGAAGCAAGTTTTCCTCAATTCTGAGGGACTGCCTATGATGATGATGACATGAGCATGAAATACAACAAGTCAAAAAAAGTAGATATAAAAAAATGACATTATCTGTAAATTATATAATCAGCAGAAAACTACTGATAGATAAGAATACTGTTAGAAAATTGATTTGGCTAATTTGGTCCCTTGGAAATCACATACACGCTCTCTAAATGAAATGAGACAGATTATAAAGCACAGAATCATTATATAAAGATTACTGCATTCATCATCATAGACACCATGTTACAATAAAGTGCTTTAGTGTTCTGAGGTCTATGGCTTCGTTATATTACAAAAAGCTTTTCCTTGAAATCGCTGATTAATGTTCAGAATGCAATTTTGAGGAAGGTAATAATTGAGATGGTTGATTAAAAGCAGAGTGAGAGGAAGCTCTCCGAATACCATTAGTGATCACTCCTGTGTCATCACCTTCTGAGGGCTCAATGCATTAGATTACACTTTAAATAGTTTTAACAGAAAATAAAATTAAAGAAATAACCATTATGGCCTTTTTAGTTTGGGGAAAAACCATGATAGAATGATAATGGATTTCTGTTTCTCCCCTGAAACCTCTTCAATGAGTTATTCTGCAACTAAATACATGAAAGCTATGTTTCTATAGATGTAGTCCTTACTACTAGGGGGATTAAGGGGTATGGCGAGAAAGCAGGAATGGGGTACTGAAGTTGCCTGTTCAGCCATGAACTCATTGAATGGCGGTGCAGGCTTGAAGGGCTGAATGGCCCACTCCTGCACCTATTTTCTATGTTTCTATGTTTCTATTCTCAAATGTATATGAAGCCTTAACTCGACATTTTAAAGTAAGCGTGAGAGAGTTGTGTAAATTCTGAGTCTGTAATTACAAAGTTTTGCACTGGCAGTTATGTCGCAAGCTAAGTTTTTAAAGGCTTGTGTGACTCATTCTTTCCTGAATTGATTCATATCATTGATATATAGATGGCTTCAGCTATAAACCATGCACAAATTAAATTATCCTGCAAAACACCGAACAAACAGCATCGTATTGAAACAATCATAACTTCATAAAACATGACCAGACAAGAGCTTGCTTTGCAAGCATTGTTGTCATGACTCACCGTAGGGAATCTGTGAGAAAATAAAAATGCAGAAAAGCATTTCCAATTTGGTTGCTGTTAAAACCAAAAGAGGGTGAAATGATAAATGGACACTGTGCTAATTGTATCTCTCTACAATCTCTGTACAAAATGTGCTGCTCCAGACTAAACACTCATCTTTTATTTGGCCACGGCTGGTGAGCCAAACGGCCTCAAATTCCGCTAGTTAAAATGGACGAGCCATGATAGGTGCTAGCAGCTCGCCCAGAATTTTTAGATTAGGACTGAGGCCCAATTTCAGTCCGTCCTTAAACCCTTTGATTCGGCGGCTGCATTGCCCTGTTTATGCTCGAAACCGGGGGCCGATTAATTTCTATCCCATATTGTTCAACAAAAGGATTTAAATAAAACAACAAAAACTTGTTCTCTGATTCCCCCATTGGGAAAGGGAGGATCCAAATCTTTGAGGCAGCATTATTAACAATTACGTATATTTTGTTAACTTTACATGAAGTGCAATTGTAAAGACACTGTGGAAATCATATTTAGATGCACAGTTAAAACTCGGAGGCGTTTGGGTAGTTTTAAATGAAGAGTAATTGGTTGTGACCGACTGCCTGAGGTAATGCTTTAGTTCCAAGTTAAGATACTTAAATGGGATCTTTTTGCCTTAATTATTAGTTCAACAGTGTTAGAGTGTACAATAATATTGATATGTCCTTACTATACAGTATAAATGCACATGAGGCACATACTTGAGAGAAGGGCACTCTGTAACCAGTTATCTTTACTACCAAGATCTCAAGTGATGAAGGTGGGTGGAGCTTCCCCTTTTATACCTGAAAGTCCAGGTTACGAGTGTCTCCCACAAGTTCACCCCCTTGTGGTCAATGTTCTCAATGTGTACAACTTAGGTCAGCTTATACATGGGTTACAATGATAGTTGAATACATGACATCACCTCCCCCCCCAAAGTCTTATTGAGATCACAGGTTAAGTCTCTCTGGTGGTTTACGCACCCTTGTACAGTGCCTGAGTTGGGGCTCCGGTTGTTGGGCGCTGGCCTGAGTGTCTGCTGTTTGCGGTGCCTCAGGCCTGTCCGGACTGCCCACAGTGACCTGGCTCTCCTCTACTTGGTTCCAGTGTTCGGTCACCTGTAGTGGAATAAACTCTACATCGTGTTCTTCCTCTGCTTCTTCTATGGGGTTGCTGAACCTCCTTTTAGTTTGATCCACCTGTTTACGGCAGATTTGTCCATTGGTAAGTTTAACTACCAAAACCCTATTCCCCTCTTTGGCAATCACAGTGCCTGCAAACCATTTGGGCCGTGCAGTAATTAAGGACAAAAACAGGGTCATTGACATCAATACATCGCGCCCTCACATTCCTGTCATGGTAGTCACATTGTGACTGACGCCTGCTCTCAACAATTTCTTTCATAGTAGGGTGTATAAGGGATAACCTGGTTTTGAGCGTCCTTTTCATTAGCAGCTCTGCGGGTGGAACCCCTGTGAGCGAGTGTGGTCGGGATCTATTGGTCAACAGGAGGCGTGATAAGCAGCTTTGTAGGGAACTCCCTTGGATTCTGAGCATCCCTTGTTTGATTATCTGCACTGCTCGTTCCGCCTGGCCATTTGAGGCCGTCTTGAACGGTGCCATTCTGACATGGTTGATTCCATTGCCTGCCATGAAGTCCTGGAATTCAGTGCTTGTGAAGCACGGGCCATTGTCGCTGACCAAGACATCTGGTAGACCATGGGCGGCGAACATTGCCCGTAGACTTTCTACCGTGGCAGAGGATGTGCTTGAATTTAAAATGGCACACTCAATCCATTTGGAGTAGGCGTCTACTACAACCAAAAACATTTTTCCCATGAAAGGACCTGTGTAGTCCACATGGATGCATGGCCATGGCTTGGCGGGCCAGGACCAGGGGTTAAGGGGGGCTTCCCTGGGTGCGTTGCCCAGCTAAGCACACGTGTTGCACCTGCGAACACAAAGTTCCAGGTCTGCATCTATCCCTGGCCACCAAATGTGTGACCTGGCAATTGCCTTCATCATGACAATGCCCGGGTGCTCATTGTGAAGTTCTCTGATAAACACCTCCCTGCCCCTCTGGGGGATGACTACTTGGTTTCCCCACAGTAGGCAATCGGCCTGAATCGAGAGTTCATCCTTGCGTCTATGAAATGGTTTAAATTCCTCAGGGCATGCCCCGTACGTGGCTGCCCAGTCCCCATTCAGGACACATTTCTTAACTAAAGACAGTAGCGGGTCTTTATTTGTCCAGACTTTAATCTGACGAGCTGTCACAGGTGAGCCTTCGCTTTCGAAAGCTTCAACAGCCATGACCATCTCAGCATCATGCTCAGTTGCCCCCTCAGTGGTGGCTAGTGGGAGCCTGCTGAGTGCATCGGCGCAGTTTTCAGTACCCGGTCTGTGCCGAATTGTGTAGTCATAGGCGGCTAACGTAAATACCCACCTCTGTATGCGGGCCGATGCATTCGCATTTATGGCCTTGTTGTCGGCCAAAAGGGACGTTAGGGGTTTGTAATCGGTCTCCAGTTCAAATTTCCTGCCAAACAGGTACTGGTGCATTTTTTCTACTAGCGCTTCCTTTTCTACCATCCTGTAGCCCCTTTCTGCCTGGGACAGACTTCTGGAGGCATAAGCTACCGGCTGTAACTGACCATTGGCATTCACATGCTGCAACACCACCCAACCCCATAGGACAACGCATCATACATTAGAACAAGTTTCTTACACGGGTCATATAACGTTAACAGTTTGTTGGAGCATGACAAGTTGCGTACTCTATCAAAAGCCATTTCCTAGCTGTCCCCGCCAGACCCAATCACGAGCTTTGCGTAGGAGCATGTGTAGCGGCTCTAACAGCGTACTCAATTTGGGAAGAAAGTTACCAAAATAGTTCAGGAGCCCCAGGAACGAACGCAGCTCCGTCGTGTTACGGGGTCTGGGTGCTCTCTGGATCGCTTCCGTTTTGGACGCAGTGTGTCTGATCCCGTCTGCTGCTACCCTCTTCCCCAGGAATTCTACCTCTGGAGCTAAGAAGACGCACTTCCTCGTCACGGGTCGCGATACGGAAGAACACCTCCACAACCTGGAGGAGGTGCTACGCAGACTGGACTGGGTAGGGCTGCGACTGAAAAAGGCGAAGTGCATCTTCTTAGCTCCAGAGGTAGAATTCCTGGGGAGGAGGGTAGCAGCAGACGGGATCAGACCCACTGCGTCCAAAATGGAAGGGATCCAGAGAGCACCCAGACCCCATAACACGACGTAGCTGCGTTCGTTCCTGGGGCTCCTGAACTATTTTGGTAACTTTCTTCACAAATTGAGTACGCTGTTAGAGCCGCTACATGTGCTCCTACGCAAAGGTCGCGATTGGGTCTGGGGGGACAGCCAGGAAAGGGCTTTTGATAGAGCACGCAACTTGTTATGCTCCAACAAACTGTTAACGTTATATGACCCGTGTAAGAAACTTGTTCTAACGTGTGATGCGTCGTCCTATGGGGTCGGGTGTGTGTTGCAGCATGTGAATGCCAATGGTCAGTTACAGCCGGTAGCTTATGCCTCCAGGAGTCTGTCCCAGGCAGAAAGGGGCTACGGGATGGTAGAAAAGGAAGCGCTAGAATGTGTATATGCAGTAAAAAAAATGCACCAGTACCTGTTTAGAAGGAAATTTGAGCTGGAGACAGATCACAAACCCCTAACGTCCCTTTTGGCCGACAACAAGGCCATAAATGCGAATGCATCGACCCGCATACAGCGGTGGGCACTCACGTTAGCCCCCTATGACTACACAATTCGGCACAGACCGGGCACTGAAAACTGCACCGATGCACTCAGCAGGCTCCCACTAGCCACCACTGAGGGGGCAACTGAGCATGATGCTGAGATGGTCATGGCTGTTGAAGCTTTTGAAAGTGAAGGCTCACCTGTGACAGCCCGTCAGATTAAAGACTGGACAAATAAAGATCTGCTACTGTCTTTAGTTAAGAAATGTGTCCTGAATGGGGACTGGGCAGCCACGTACGGGGCATGCCCTGAGGAATTTAAACTGTTTCATAGGGCAAGGATGAACTCTCGATTCAGGCCGATTGCCTACTGTGGGGAAACCAAGTAGTCATACCCCAGAGGGGCAGAGAGGTGTTTATCAGAGAACTTCACAATGAGCACCCGGGCATTGTCATAATAAAGGCCAGGTCACACGTTTGGTGGCCAGGGATAGATGCAGACCTGGAACTTTGTGTTCACAGGTGCAACACGTGTGCTCAGCTGGGCAACGCACCCAGGGAAGCCCCCCTTAGCCCCTGGTCCTGGCCCGCCAAACCATGGTCACACATCCATGTGGACTACGCAGGTCCTTCCATGGGAAAAATGTTTTTGGTTGTAGTAGACGCCTACTCCAAATGGATTGAGTGTGCCATTTTAAATTCAAGCACATCCTCTGCCACACTAGAAAGTCTACGGGCAATGTTCGCCGCCCATGGTCTACCGGATGTCTTGGTCAGCGACAATGGCCCATGTTTCACAAGTACTGAATTCCAGGACTCATGGCAGGCAATGGAATCAACCTTGTCAGATGGCACCATTCAAGCCAGCCTCAAACGGCCAGGCGGAATGAGCAGTGCAGATAATCAAACAGGAGATGCTCAGAATCCAAGGGGGTTCCCTACAAAGCCGCTTATCACGCCTTCTGTTGGCCAATAGATCCCGACCACACTCGCTCACAGGGCTTCCATCCGCAGAGCTGCTAATGAAAAGGACACTCAAAACCAGGTTATCCCTTATACACCCAACTATGAAAGAAATTGTGAGAGCAGGCGTCAGACAATGACAGGAATGTGAGGGAGCAATGTATTGATATCAATGACACTGTTTTTGTCCTTAATTACGCTGCAGGGCCCAAATGGCTTGCAGGCACTGTGATTGCCAAAGAGATGAATAGGGTTTTGGTAGTTAAACTTACCAGTGGACAAATCTGCCGCAAACACGTGGATCAAACTAAAAGGAGGTTCAGCAACCCCATAGAAGAAGCAGAGGAAGAACACAATGTAGAGTTTACTACATCACAGGTGACCGAACACCGGAACCAAGCGGAGGAGAGCCAGGTCACTGTGGGCAGTCTGGACAGGCCTGAGGCACCGCAAACAGCAGACACTCAGGCCAGCGCCCAACAACCGGAGCCCCAACTCAGACGCTCTACAAGGGAGCGTAAACCACCAGAGAGACTTAACCTGTGATCTCAATAAGACTTTGGGGGGGGGAGGTGATGTCATGTATTCAACTATCATTGTAACCCATGTATAAGCTGACCTAAGTTGTACACCTTGAGAACATTGACCACAAGGGGGTGAACTTGTGGGAGACACTCATAACCTGGACTTTCAGGTATTAAAGGGGAAGCTCCACCCACCTTCATCACTTGAGGTCTTGGTAATAAAGGTAACTGGTCACAGAGTGACCTTCTCTCAAGTATGTGTCTCATGTGCATTTATACTGTATAGTAAGGACATATCAAAGTCTTTAATGAAATAAAGTAGTTGTCAGTAGTTTATTTAATGGGGCGCTATTCAGTTCTTTTCTCTGAGAGATTCCAAGAATTAAATGGTATTCCAACCATTGGTGATTGGTGTACTCAACTCATGCTGATAGGTTGTTGTCGGCTGTGTCCTTTTTAATTGATTTGGTTTAAACAGGACAAGTCCAGAAACAATCTAGGAATCACAATAGACCCTGAGACATATATCCTAATTTCCAACCAGTTTGTCTGACAATAATACCGGTGACACCAAATTAACTGTGTAAAAGGAGTAGATTCAAGATAAAATTGCTGTAAATTCAGGTGTTATACTTATTATACACAAATATATGAGTTGCAATGTGTCCTTACAAACCTCTCCAGAAATACACAGAGAACAATATTAGAGTTACTCAGAGGCATTAACTGTCCATTAAGGAGTACTGGAAACAGCCACCCAGTTGTGCTTCAGTAGAAAATCGAAATGAAGTAAACATAATGGAACTGGTGGAGCAGTCTGAAGAGAAGCTGTTTCCTTTTGTGTCTCATTGACAAGTAATAGGAAAACTTCAAAGACGAATGACTATATTTAAGTATTGCAGACGCCAGAGTGACTGGTTTGATGAGATTTGCCTGCTTTGATCAGATGTCTGCTGGTTCAATCTTTCAGAGACAAATTGAACACAAGCTGCTCCTTATTTTCCAAGATTCTGAAAGTTAACGAATTGGAAATGAGAAATGCCAACCAATGGCTGATAGCTTTCTTAACCAAAACAACTTGTATTTGTATAGCACCTTTAATGCTTTTAATGTAGTGAAACTTCACAAGGCGCTTCACAGGAGTATTTTGAGATTAAAACATTTGACACCGAGCCGCATAAGTAGAAATTAGCGCAGGTGACCAAAAGCTTGGTCAAAGAGGTAGGTTTTAAGGAGCATCTTGAAGGAGCAAAGAGAGGTAGAGAGACGGCGAGGTTTAGGGAGGTAATTCCAGAGCTTAGGGCCTAGGCAACTGAAGGCATGGCCACCAATGGTTGAGCGATTATAAGCAGGGATGCTCAAGAGGGCAGAATTAGAGGAGCGCAGACATCTCGTACAGTTGTGGGGTGTAAGATTAGGATCACAGGTCACACACAGATACCCAAAGGGTTTTAGGATTTGTAAGGTATTTTATTAAAGCGCTACAGCTTTAAAGCATAATCAGATACTACATTCGGTTAAGATAGGTATAATAGACATACAACCCAGGACAGTTAAGAGCGATCTACGTGGAGCGAAATGACTGAACGAATGTGTTATGCCTGTAATGCACTTATGAATGACTCCATGAAGCAATGTGTTGTACTCAAACTGTAGTGACCTTGGTCCTTTATTAGTAACTCCAGAGTGAGGCACAAGCATGGTGAGCAGCCTTTTATATTGGGCCCTGCACACCTATGCAGGTGATCCTCAGGTCTCCCACCACAGTGCCCTCTGATGGACAGCCTCTGTCACAGGGGCAGGAAACGCCGGTCTCCACCAGTTGCACCCTCTAGTGGTGCCAGCATAGTATATACACAGTGTCAATCTTATTGATAGAACATCAGGTAACAAGTCTCCATCTTATGCAACTATACATGGACTACAGAAAGAGCATATCTATAATCTGCATATTTAACAGGACACACAGACAGACGGGCACACGGCGAGGCAGAGCAGTGGTCTTGGGTTTATGGATTCCCGTGGCCTGCGGCGGCAGCAGTAACTTCTGCTGGGTCATCCTTTGAGCTGTTGGAGGTGGTAGGTCAGTAACCAGCATTGACCCACCTCAGAGGTGAAGACTTAACCAAGGCGTTAGGCTATTCAGCCAGCATTCACCCACCCTGAGAAAGCCTCCACCCCTAACTGCCCGTTTTCTTCTCCCGGCCACCTACTTTTATATTTTATTTCGATGGGCTGGTGGAGACCTGGTATCGATCATCTTTACCCATCCTATAGTCCAATTACCAGGGAGAAGCTATCACCGACAGTCCCCTCCCCTCCAGCTGAGGTGAGCTTCTTTCTTATCTCTGTGCTAGATGTCTTGTTATATTTCTTAACGATCGTTTATTGTCTTATTGGCTCCACACTGTCTTCTCTAGGCACTTCTAGGACCATCTTGTTTATTCTACCGTTCTGTGCTGTCCTCTTTTATCACTTCAAGCATGTCTAGGGAGGTCTTGTGCTTTTTCTTATCAGGTCTTAGCTGACATTTCTTTAGCCAGCTTTCAGTTGCTGGGTTACAAAGCCTGTTTTTCACAGGTTTATAACTTTATAACTTTAAGATTTCTTTGGATTTATAACTTTATAACTTTGGATTTATAACTTTAAGATTTCTTTGGATTTAAAACCCTTCTTTGAGATTTAAAGATTTCTTACAGGGGCCAGAAGAGATTACAGAGGGGCGAGGCCATGGAGGGATTTGAAAATAAGAATGAGAATTTTGAAATTGAGGCATTGCTTAACGGGGAGCAAATGTAGGTCAGCGAGCACAGGGGTGATGGGTGATTGGGACTTGGTGCGAGTTAGGACACGGGCTGCCGAGTTTTGGATCACCTCTAGTTTACGTAGGAGAGAATGTGGGAGGCCAGCCAGGAGTGCATTGGAATAGTAAAGTCTAGAGGTAACAAATGCATGGATGAGGGCTTCAGCAGCGGATGAGCTGAGGCAAGGGCAGAGATGGGCAATGTTATGGAGATGCAAATAGGCGGTCTTAGTTATGCTGCGGCCATATGGTCGAAAGCTCATTTCAGGGTTAAATATGACACCAAGATTGCGAGCAGTCTGCTTCAGCCTCAGACAGAAGTTGGGGAGAGGGCTGGAGTCAGTGGGTAGGGAATGGAGTTTGTGGCAGGGACCAAAAACATTGGCTTTGATCTTCCCAATATTCAATTAGAGAACATTTCTGCTCATCCAGAATTGGATATCAGACAAGCAGTCTGACAATTTAGAGACCGTGGAGGCGTCAAGAGAAGTGGTAGTGAGGTAGAGCTGGGTGTCATCAGTGTACATGTGGAAACTGACACCGTGTTTTCGGATGATGTCACCAAGGGGCAACATGTAGATGAGAAATCGGAGAGGGACAAAAATAGATCTTTGGGGGACACCAGAGATGACGAAGTGGGGGTGGGAAAAAAAGCCATTCTCTGGCTACGATTAGATAGATAAGAATGGAACCAGCGAGTGCAGTCCCATCCAGCTGGATGACGGTGGAGAGGCGCTGGAGAAGGATAGAGTGGTCAACCATGTCAAAGACTGCAGACAAATCAAGAAGGCTGAGGAGGGATAGTTTTCCTTTGTCACAGTCACAAAGGATGTCAAAACTGGCATTCACATTACACCATCAGGGCATAGTCAGGCATGTCCGACATTGCATTTCTGTACCTCTGTACCCACTTTAAAATAAATAAGAGGTAAAATGAAGTTACCCCTCTTTGGGGAAGCTGGTTTGCCATCCGATTTACACTTTGCCCGCTTTAACTTTCCATTGAAGTCACTGGAGTGTAAAATTGCGCAAAGTGTAAAATGAGCGACAAGTCAGTTTCCTGCTGGATGGGTTAAGTTAAAATGATCCCTTTAGTGCTTATTCTGTTAGCCAGAAGTATGAATATGAGCTTTAGTTTCGTGCCTGTGAGTGTGTTATATTGTTTTTCTAGTCTAACTTGTGAATAATGTACGCATTTATATAAAGTTTTGCATGAAACAGGCACTAATTAACAATGCTTTGAGCATAGTTGAGCAGCTATACAACCAATTGGAGAGTCTTTGTGTGAGCTAGCCTACATGTTTCTCAAGGAGGAAAGCCAGGATTGTGTCTGTTGAGTCCTTAACTCTTAAACGTAATCACACAAGACACGTACTGCAGACACAGTCACTCTGTGACCTTCACCTTTGTTACCAGGACCAAGGAGTGCTGGCCCTGCGAGGGACCTCCCCTTATATACCTGAATCTCCAGATAAGGAGTGTCTCCCACAAGTACACCCCTTGTGGTCAAGGTGTGCATTTCTGGTAAGTATATACAGTATGTAGTGGTTACCTGAGGGTTACAATTGTATAAGGGTTACAGTAGTATGCTGGTTACATACATGACATCACCTCCCCCCTCACGTCTTTTTGACTCAAAGGTTAAGTCTATCAGATGGTCAACGCTCACTCATGGAGCGCCGCAGTTGAGGCTCTGGAGGCTGAGCTTTGGCATGCGTTTCTGTCACCTGAGGTGATTCCGGCCTATCCGGGTTGGTCGCAGGGACTGTGCATGATGTGGACTGTCCTTGTTGCTCGTCCACTGGCAGTGGTGTGGTTGACATCTCATGCTCTTCTTCATGTTCATCGGTGTCTATGCTGAACCTTTTCTTTACTTGGTCCAAGTGTTTGCGGCATATCTGCCCATTATTGAGTCTGACCACTATGACCCTGTTTCCATCTTTACCAATTATGGTGCCCTCTAGCCACTTGGGTCCCAATGCATGGTTAAGTACAAATACTGGATCATCCATTTCTATACACCTCTCTCTTGAGTTACGATTGTGTCACTTGGTTTGGGACTGGCGCTTGCCCTCAACAATGTCTGCCAGGGATGAGGGATAGCCGCGTTTTGAGCATACATTTCATGAGGAGTTCCGCTGGCGATCGCACTCGATCCATTTCAAGTATGCATTGACAATTATCAAGAACATTTTTCCCATGAACGGGCCCCGCATAGTCCACGGGAATGCGGAACTCCCGTGAGCGAGTGCGGCCGGGACCTATAGGCCAGCAGGAGGTGCGATAGGCGGTACTGCAGAGAGGGTCCTTGGATGCGGAGCATGCCTTGCTTTATGACTTGGACCACACGTTCCGCCTGGCCATTGGAAGCCGGATTAAACGGCGCCGTCCGGACATGTTTGATGCCATTATCTGACATAAACTCCTGGAATTCATGGCTGGTGAAACACGGGCCATTGTCGCTGACCAAAATGTCCGGTAAGCCATGGGTCACGAAAACCGTGCGCAGGCAATGAACATAAGAACATAAGAATTAGGAACAGGAGTAGGCCATCTAGCCCCTCGAGCCTGCTCCGCCATTCAATAAGATCATGGCTGATCTGGCCGTGGACTCAGCTCCACTTACCCGCCCTCTCCCCGTAACCCTGAATTCCCTTATTGGTTAAAAATCTATCTATCTGTGACTTGAACACTTTCAATGAGCTAGCCTCAACTGCTTCCTTGGGCAGAGAATTCAACAGATTCACAACCCTCTGGGAGAAGAAATTCCCTCTCAACTTGGTTTTAAATTGGCTCCTCCGTATTTTGAGGCTGTGCCCCCTAGTTCTAGTCTCCCCTACTAGTGGAAACAACCTCTCTGCCTCTATCTTGCCTATCCCTTTCATTATTTTAAATGTTTCTATAAGATCACCCCTCATCCTTCTGAACTCCAATGAGTAAAGACCCAGTCTACTCAATCTATCATCATAAGGTAACCCCCTCATTTCTGGAATCAGCCTAGTGAATCGTCTCTGTACCCCCTCCAAAGCTAGTATATCCTTCCTTAAGTAAGGTGACCAAAACTGCACACAGTACTCCAGGTGCGGCCTTACCAATACCTTACACAGTTGCAGCAGGACCTCTCTGCTTTTGTACTCCATCCCTCTCGCAATGAAGGCCAACATTCCATTGCCTTCCTGATTACCTGCTGCACCTGCAAACTAACCTTTTGGGGTTCATGCACAAGGACCCCCAGGTCCCTCTGCACCTCAGCATGTTGTAATTTCTCCCCATTCAAATAATATTCCCTTTTACTGTTTTTTTTCCCAAGGTGGATGACCTCACACTTTCCGACATTGTATTCCATCTGCCAAACCTTAGCCCATTCGCGTAACCTATCCAAATCTCCTTGCAGCCTCTCTGAGTCCTCTACACACTAATCTTAGTGTCATCTGCAAATTTTGTTGCACTACACTCTGCCCCCTCTTCCAGATCATCTATGTATATTGTAAACAGTTGTGGTCTCAGCACCGATCCCTGTGGCACACCACTAACCACCGATTTCCAACCGCAAAAGGACCCATTTATCCCGACCCTCTGCTTTCTGTTAGCCAGCCAATTCTCTATCCATGCTAATATATTTCCTCTGACGCCGCGTACCTCTATCTTCTGCAGTAACCTTTTGTGTGGCACCTTTTCAAATGCCTTTTGGAAATCTAAATACACCACATCCATCGGTACACCTCTATCCACCGTGCTCGTTATATCCTCAAAGAATTCCAGTAAATTAGTTAAACATGATTTCCCCTTCATGAATCCATGCTGCGTCTGCTTGATTGCACTATTCCTAACTAGATGTCCCGCTATTTCTTCCTTAATGATAGTTTCAAAGCATTTTCCCCACTACAGATGTTAAACTAACCGGCCTATAGTTACTTGCCTTTTGTCTGCCCCCTTTTTTAAACAGAGGCGTTACATTAGCTGCTTTCCAATCCGCTGGTACCTCCCCAGAGTCCAGAGAATTTTGGTAGATTATAACGAATGCATCTGCTATAACTTCCGCCATCTCTTTTAATACCCTGAGATGCATTTCATCAGGACCAGAGGACTTGTCTACCTTGAGTCCCATTAGCCTGTCCAGCACTACCCCCTTAGTGATAGTGATTGTCTCAAGGTCCTCCCTTCCCACATTCCTGTGGCCTGCAATTTTTGGCATGGTTTTTGTGTCTTCCACTGTGAAGACCGAAGCAAAATAATTGTTTAAGGTCTCAGCCATTTCCACATTTCCCATTATTAAATCCCCCTTTTCATCTTCTAAGGGACCAATATTTACTTTAGTCACTCTTTTCTGTTTTATATATCTGTAAAAGCTTTTACTATCTGTTTTTATGTTTTGCGCAAGTTTACCTTCATAATCTATCTTCCCTTTCTTTATTGCTTTTTTAGTCATTCTTTGCTGTTGCTTAAAATTTTCCCAATCCTCTAGTTTCCCACTAAACTTGAACACCTTATACGCATTGGTCTTTGATTTGATACTCTCCTTTATTTCCTTGGTTATCCACGGCTGGTTATCCCTTCTCTTGCCGCCCTTCTTTTTCACTGGAATATATTTTTGTTGCGCACTATGAAAGAGCTCCTTAAAAGTCCTCCACTGTTCCTCAATTATGCCACCGTTTAGTCTTTGTTTCCAGTCTACTTTAGCCAACTCTGCCCTCATCCCACTGTAGTCCCCTTTGTTTAAGCATAGTACGCTCGTTTCTGACACAACTTCCTCATCCTCAATCTGTATTACAAATTCAACCATACTGTGATCACTCATTCCGAGAGGATCTTTTACTAGAAGATCGTTTATTTTTCCTGTCTCATTACACAGGACCAGATCTAAGATGGCTTGCTCCCTTGTAGGTTCTGTTACATACTGTTCTAAGAAACAATCCCGTATGCATTCTATGAATTCCTCCTCCAGGCTACCCCGTGCGATTTGATTTGACCAATCGATATGTCGGTTAAAATCTCCCATGACTACTGCCGTTCCTTTTTCACATGCCTCCATTATTCCCTTGATTATTGCCCGCCCCACCATGAAGTTATTATTTGGGGGCCTATAAACTACGCCGACCAGTGACTTTTTACCCTTACTATCTCTAATCTCCACCCACAATGATTCAACATTTTGTTCATTGGAGCCAATATCATCCATCACAACTGCCCTGATATCATCTTTTGTTAACAGAGCTACCCCACCTCCTTTCCCTTCTTGTCTATCTTTCTGAATCGTCAGATACCTCTGTATGTTTAATTCCCAGTCTTGGCCACCCTGCAACCATGTTTCTGTAATGGCCACCAAATCATACCCATTTGTAATGATTTGTGCCGTCAACTCATTTACTTTATTTCGAATGCTGCGTGCGTTTAGGTAGAGTGTTTTCATCCTAGTTTTTAAACCATAATTTTTAGTTTTGACCCCTCCTGCAGCCCCTTTATATTCAGTGGCCCTTTTTGTTTCTTGCCTTGGGTTTCTCTGCCCTCCACTTTTACTCATCTCCTTTCTGTCTTTTGTTTTTGTCTCCTTTTTGTTTCCCTCTGTCTCCCTGCATTGGTTCCCATCCCCCTGCCATATTAGTTTAACTCCTCCCCAACAGCACTAGCAAATACTCCCCCTAGGACATTGGTTCCGGTCCTGCCCAGGTGCAGACCGTCCGGTTTGTACTGGTCCCACCTCCCCCAGAACCTGTTCCAATGCCCCAGGAATTTGAATCCCTCCCTGCTGCACCACTGCTCAAGCCACATATTCATCTGTGCTATCCTGCGATTCCTACTCTGACTAGCACAGGGCACTGGTAGCAATCCCGAGATTACTACTTTTGAGGCCCTACTTTTTAATTTAGCTCCTAGCTCCTTAAATTCGTCTCGTAGGACCTCATCCCTTTTTTTACCTATGTCGTTGGTACCAATGTGCACCACGACAACTGGTTGTTCTCCCTCCCTTTTTAGAATGTCCTGCACCCGCTCGGAGACATCCTTGACCCTTGCACCAGGGAGGCAACATACCATCCTGGAGTCTCGGTTGCTGCCGCAGAAACGCCTATCTATTCCCCTTATGATTGAATCCCCTATCACTATCGCTCTCCCACTCTTTTTCCTGTCCTCCTGTGCAACAGAGCCAGCCACGGTGCCATGAACTTGGCTGCTGCTGCCCTCCCCTGATGAGTCATCCCCCTCAACAGCACTCAAAACAGAGTATCTGTTTTGCAGGGGGGTGACCACAGGGGACCCCTGCACTACCTTCCTTGCACTACTCTTCCTGCTGGTCTTCCATTCCCTAGCTGGCTGTGGATCCTTCTCCTGTGGTAAGACCAACTCGCTACACGTGCCACTCCTGTCATTCTCAGCATCGTGGATGCTCCAGAGTGAATCCACCCTCAGCTCCAATTCCGCAACGCGGTCTGTCAGGAGCTGGAGGCGGATGCACTTCTCACACACGTAGTCGTCAGGGACACCGGAAGTGCCCCTGAGTTCCCACATGGTACAGGAGGAGCATAACACGTGACCGAGCTCTCCTGCCATGACTTAACCCTTAGATACCCTTAAATTGGCACAACAATGTTAAATGGTTACTAACTGATATAAAAAATAAAAAGAAAAGCTACTCACCTATCACCAGCCAATCACTTACCCACTTGGCTGTAACGTCACCTTTTCATTCCTTTCTACTTCTATTTTGCCTTTTCTCCCCGCTGTAGCTGCACAAGTCCACCTTTTATAGGCCGCTCCGACGTTGCTCCCACCTCTCGCCAACTGCCGCTGCCTGTGGAACACCCGCTGGGCCTTTTATAGGCCGCTCCGACGTTGCTCCCACCTCTCGCCAACTGCCGCTGCCTGTGGAACACCCGCTGGGCCTTTTATAGGCCACTCCGACGCTGCTCCCGCCTCTCGCCAACTGCCGCTTGGATGTCATGCACGAGTTTAATATGATGCACTCGATCCATTTCGAGTATGCATTGACAATTATCAAGAACATTTTTCCCATGAACAGGCCCGCATAGTCCACGTGAATGCATGACCAAGGCTTGGTGGGCCAGGGCCACGGGCTGAGCGGGGCCTCCCGGGGGGCGTTGCCCAGCTGGGCACACATCGTGCACCTGTGAACCCAGTGTTCCAGGTCTGAGTCAATCCCCAGCCACCATACATGTGACCGGGCAATGGCCTTCATTAACACGATGCCAGGATGCTCGCTGTGGAGTTCCCTGATGAACGCTTCCCTCCCCTTCTGGGGCATGACCACTCGGCTGCCCCATAGCAGGCAGTCAGCTTGGATGGAGAGCTCATCCATCCGTCTCTGAAACGGTCTGACCTCCTCGGGGCACGCCCCGTGCGTGGGTGCCCAATCCCCCGTCAGGACACATTTCTTTATCATGGATAGGAGGGGGTCCCTGTTGGTCCAGAGTTTGATCTGGCGGACTGTGATGGGGGAGCCTGCGGTGTCAAAAGCCTCAACGGCCATGACCATCTCAGCACTTTGCTCCGCCGCCCCCTTGGTGGTGGCAAGGGAAAGCCTGCTGAGTGCGTCAGCGCAGTTTTCAATGCCTGGCCGGTGCCAATTGGTGTAGTCATACGCAGCCAGCATGAGAGCCCATCGCTGTATGCGAGCTGACGCATTTGCATTGACCGCCTTGCTGTCGGACAACAGAGATGTTAACAGCTTGTGGTCCGTTTCTAACTCGAACGGTCTGCCGAAAAAGCATTGGTGCATTTTTGCACACCATAAACGCAAGCGAGTGCTTCCTTTTCGACCATGCCGTACCCACACTCTGCCTGGGAAAGTGACCTGGAGGCATAAGCCACCGGTTGGAGTTGTCCGTCTCCATTACCCTGCTGCAACACACACCTAACCCCATATGGTGATGCATCGCATGTTAAAACTAGTTTTTTACAGGGGTCATACAACATTAACAGTTTGTTAGAACATAGCAGGTTCCGCGCCCTGTTGAAAGCCCGTTCTTGACAGTCCCCCCAAAACCATTCGCAACCCTTACACAGGAGCATGTGTAACGGTTCCAACAAGTTCGCAGGAAGTTCCCGAAATAGTTCAAAAGTCCCAGGAACGATCGTATCTCCGATGTGTTGCTGGGCCGGGGCGCACAACGGATCGCCTCCGTTTTGGATCAGTAGGCCGGATCCCGTTAGCGGCAACCCTCCTACCCAAAAACTTGACCTCTGGGGCCAAAAACACACACTTGGCCTTCTTCAGCCGCAGGCCTACCCGGTCCAGTTGGCGTAGCACCTCCTCCAGGTTGTGGAGGTGTTCCTCAGTGTCTCGACCCGTTATTAAGATGTCGCCCTGGAATACCATTGTGCCGGGAATGGATTTCAGCAAGCTTTCCATGTTTCTTTGAAAGATAGCGGCCGCCGAACGGATGCCAAAAGGACACCTGTTGTAGATGAATAAACCCTTGTGTGTCGTGATGGTGGTCAGAAGCTTGGATTCTTCAGCCAGTTCCTGAGTCATGTAGGCTGAAGTGAGGTCCAAATTAGTGAACAGCTTGCCACCTGCCAATGTGGCAAAAAGGTCCTCCGCCCTCGGGAGCGGGTATTGGTCCTGCAGGGACACCCGGTTGATGGTGGCTTTGTAGTCGCCACAGATCCTAACCGAGCCGTCTGCTTTAAGGACAGGAACAATGGGACTTGCCGAGTCACTGAATTCAACGGGCGAAATTATGCAGCCTGTCCAGTTCACTTTCAATTTTCTCACGCATCACGTACGGCACCGCTCTGGTATTGTGGTGCACTGGTCTGGCATCCGGGGTGATGCGTATCACTACTTTTGTGCCCTTGAACGTTCCGACATCGGGTTGAAACAGTGACCCGAATTTTTGTAGTACCTGTGAGCATGAGCTTTGCTCCACAGATGAAATGGTGTGCACATCCCCCCATTTCCAGTTCATCTCAGCTAACCAGCTCCTTCCCAAAAGCGCGGGGCCATTTCCCGGAACAATCCAGAGTGGCAGCCGGTTCTGTGACCCATTGTGTGTTACCACTAAGTTTGCACTGCCTAGCACTGGAATAATCTCTTGGGTGTACATCCGTAGCTGCTTATTAATTCATTCCAGTTTGGGCCTGCTAGCTCTGTGTGGCCATAGTTTCTCAAATTGTTGTGCACTCATGAGAAACTGGCTAGCTCCCATGTCCAGCTCCATGCGCACTGGGATGCCATTCAATAAAACTTTCATCATAATGGGTGGCGTTTTGTTGTATGAGCTGTGGACGTCAGCCACATGAACCCGCTGAACTTCAGCAGCCATGGCTTTTCCCCAGACATTGTCCTGCACTGCAAGCCCCTCGCCTGATTCCCCTGTTTCATAGATTAGCCTTGCTACCGGTTGTTTGCAAACCTTAGCCAAATGTCCTTTGGCATTACAATTCCTACAGACGAACTGCTGAAATTTGCAGCTTTTCGCATAATGTCTGCCCCTGCATCTCCAGCATTGGCTGAGATCGTTGTTCACAAAAGGACTGTTAGCAGGCATTCCTCTCTGATTGTTCCCTTGGTTGTTTATAAACACTCTGATGGTGGGGTTAATGGTCCTCTTGATGACGTGAATTGCTGCTCCCCTCTCCATTGTCCCTGTCGGGGGCCCACCTTAGAGTCGGTTTCAGCTTGGGCAGTTTCAAAATGCCTTTGCCTGACTGCGAGATCTTGAGCCGCGTTTATCACGTTAATTCCTTGGTCCATCGCCACGTTGGACCCAGGACTACTCGTGTAAATTAGCTTGGTCTCTTCTTCGCCCGCTTTGAGCTATCAATGCTGCCCCTTCTAGAGTTAAGTCCTTGGTCTCTATGAGCTTCCTGAAGATCCTGGTATGGCTAATGCCCTCAATGAAAAAATCCCTTAACATCTCCCCCCTGCAGCCGTCTGAGAACTTACAGAGGATGGCCAAGCGCCGCAAGTCTGCCACGAAGTCCGAGATGTTTTGCCCTTCCCGACGTCAGTGTGTGTAGAACCGATGCCGGGCCATGTGTATGCTGGTCGCCGGTTTTAAGTGTTCGCTGATCAGCTGGCTGAGCTCTTCAAAAGACTTGTCGGCCGGTTTTGTGGAGTGCGAGCAGGTCCTTCATCAGCGCATACGTTTTTGTCCCGCAGCTTGTTAGTAGATGCGCCCTCCGCTTGTCCGCCGCATCCTCTCTCAGCCAGTCCTTCGTGACAAAGGTCTGCTGGAGCCTCTCCACAAAATCGTCCCAGTCTTCACCCACACAGTAACGTTCCTCTGGCTACCCATGGCTATCCTCTGGGTTCAGTGATTCCCGTTTCCCGTCGTCAGGTGTTGAGTCCTTAACTCTTAAACATTATCACACAAGGCACGTACTGCAGACACAGTCACTCTGTGACCTTCACCTTTATTACCTGGACCAAGGAGTCTGGCCCTGCGAGGGACCTCCCCTTATATACCTGAATCTCCAGGTAAGGAGTGTCTCCCACAAGTACACCCCCTGTGGTCAAGGTGTGCATTTCTAGTAAGTATGTACAGTATGTAGTGGTTACCTGAGGGTTACAATTGTTTAAGGGTTAAAGTAGTATGCTGGTTACATACATGACAGTGTCTACCTGAGTTATAATGGCAATGGATTGTTATAAAGACTGAAGAACTCCAACAGCCTGCACCAGCAGAGGAAGAGGTGGCATGGGTCAGGAAATTCAATAAAACCTCTTGCTGCTCCCGTTCAGTTAAAGATATCCTCAAAACAAGAATTTATCCAGCACCAATTTCTACGCTACTCACTCCAAAAATGACAACTTCTTCCACATAAACACAGCTAGCCCACACTTACTGAATGAGTGACACAGATGACTTTGCTCTTGGCCTGTATCTTGTACTTAAACAATGGCCTGCATCTTCGGGGCCGATTTTCAGCAAGGCCTTCACCTGCCCAAGTACCACCCAAAGTGCCACGGATGGCCGCCGAGGTACCGGACGGTACTTTGGGCGGGATATTTAGGAAGAAGGTCCCTCGAAAGTCGGCGGGCAGAAAATGGAAGACGTATGCCGCCAATCTGGGTGGCAGTGGGCGGGAGGTCGCATTCTTGGCGGCAGAGGCACTCGCTGCCCAAGTGCCGCCGAGGATGGAGTCAGGCCCACGGAAGGTTGAAGACCTGGAAAAAAACAGCAAAAAAAAAAAGTATCTGAAAACCTTCAGGGGACTCCATACTGGTAATTCGCTGTTGGAAAAAAGTATTACAATGTTCACTTACCTTTTTTTCAGGTTCTTCATAATCACCGTCGGGGACAGACCAGCCTCCAGCCAGCGTTCCACCTCCATTCTGTCGCCGTGTCCCGCCGACTCCCGCCCGCACCAATCTGGGAGCTCGGCGGGCGGGTCAATTAGTTGCGCCACTTGGCCGTCCGCTAACATCAGTGGGCGGTTCCCGGAGGCTCTCCCCTCCCGCCCGCTCCAGGCCACCCCGAAAGTAGCACTGGGCAGATCTTCAGGAGGAATGTCGGTGGGAGTGGGTGGCAATCGGCGGCAGCGGACGGTGAGGTGCTGAAAATCAAACCCTTAAAGTAATCAAACAACTTGGGCTAGATTTTCTACTTTTTCTGCCTGCTTAAAGCCCACTTAACGTCCATTTTACTGCTGAAATTACATATAACACCCATATATCGCCCATTTAGCCACAAAATGGAAACTGACGGGCATTTTTCGAAAACTTATCGCTGAGTGTTACTTTCCCCATGTGTGTAACGCCGGGAAAAAATAATAACGCCCGCCCACTTTTTTTCGGTGGAATCATCAGAATGGGTGAAATCAACACCCATAATATCGCACGGCGTTAGTTTCCGCACAGAATTAACGCCGAGATTCAATTATACTGCCCACCCACTTTTTTTTGTCGTAAAGATCACATTTGCCGAAACTAATGGCCATGAGATTGCCCAACATCACTTTCACCACCTCGCACACATCTCGCCCACAATATCGCTCACCCAAAAAACCACCCAGAAAAAGTGGAACTAACCAGAACTAATCACAGCATAATGGACACAATGTTCTACATCACATGTCGCATCCTTTAAAAGCCTGCTCTGCTTCAACCTCGGGGGAGTTCGGATGTACTCTGGAGGTCTTTGGAGGTGGTGAACATCTGTACAAACAACTTGACCATACTGTGATTGATTGGAATTTAACAGCTGTCTTCATTGGGGCATTCATTGTTTGTGACCAACAGAGAGCTATTGCAATGGGGCCTGTGCTTTCTCACCCTCTCTTGATGGCCAATTACATGCTGCAGACTCAAGATCGCCGAAGGTATGCTCCACAGCATTATGTGCCCAATGTAAGACGTGCCAGACTGATGAGGAGAACCAGATGTTCCACCCCCCACAAGTACAAGGACAAGCGGTCTTGCTCGACTTGCCCGACATCACCTGCCTTCGGAGACTGCGCTTCCACAAAGAGGTTATCACTGAGGTATGCCAGCTCATCAGGGGAAATCTGCAGCCTGCCAGCACCATCAGTACTGCACTGCCCATCGAGGTCAAAGTCACCGTGGCACTGTCGTTCTATGCCTCACGTTCTTTTCAGGTCTCAGCATGCCACACATTGCTGCATTAGTCAGGTCACTGAAGCACTGTACCTATGCAGGAGGGACTTGATCAGCTTCCCTATGACCAGGGAAGCACAGAGTGAGAGGGCTCTAGGATTCTCCATAATTGCAAACGTCCCCAAGGTGCAGGGAGCAATAGACTGCACACATCGCGATTCGGGCATCTTTTCAGGATGCAGAGGTTTTCAGGAACCGCAAGGGATTCCACTCCCTGAATGTCCAACTTGTTGTCGACCACCAGCAAATTATACTGGCAGTGAATGCTCAATTTCCGGGCAGCATCCATGATACTCACATCCTGCGTGAGAGCACTGTATCTGACTTGTTTAACAATCAGCCACAAGGTCAATGCTGGATGCTTGGGGACAAAGGATATGGCCTCGCCACCTGGCTGATTACCTCCCTGCGTGACACACACACTGAAGCCGAGAGGCGATAAAACGAGAGCCACAGAACCATTCGCAATATCGTGGAGAAAACCATTGGAGTGCTTAAGCAGCGCTTTAGATGCCTGGACCACTCATGAGCAGGTATCTCAATTCGTGGTGGTGTACTCCATGCTGCACAACATGGCTATCATGGAGTGGACAAGATTGTCCTGAAGAGTCTGACAGTCCACCTCACCACAGAGAGGAAGAGGAGGACGAGGAGACGGACGCTGACATCGGCCCAGACAATCAGGTTGATGCTGAAGCCATGCCCCCGCCCCTCTGTAGACCGCATGAAAGGGCCTGTGGTGGCATGATAGCTGTAAGAGCCTTACGTCAGAAGCTCATCTGTGAGCACTTTGCCTGAAAGAACGATGGTGTTATTTACAAGGCTGACACACTGCTGGGTGTGCAGGTCATACATCAATGGTGGGCATCACCTTGGTGACAATTAAAGTTTAAGTTGATTGAAGTTAAGTGTAATTATACCCTTTAATGTTAAGGAATCACCAGTGTGTAACAGTGCAGTTATCTGAGCCAATGCGCAACAAGGTTTTGTTAAATAAAAAACATTTAAACTGAACATTTGTCTGAAATCATCAGTATTTCTGTAAAAAACAACCCTCCCCCCACCCCCCGCTTCTCCTCCCCACCTCTACCCCTTCCCCTTCCCCTCCTGACTCCAAGCCGCCTGGCCGAGGAGCTCCTCAGGCGATGCTTCATTGGGGGGGGGATGACGGCCGAACCACTGCTTGGACAGATACGGGAGAGGACGGTCCCGAGGTAGAAACGTGCTCCAAGCCAAAAGCACGATGTTGCTCCTGGCTCTCGTGTCGTTGGCAATGGGGGTGCGGCACCTTGGGGTGCAGTGCCATGCTCCGAGACCACTGGGAGCCCTCTGCCACCAGTGTTCCTGGCTACCAGCTCCAGAGCCACCGCCATCCCTTCCATATTATCTATTATTTGTTGGACAAAAACTCAGTGCCAACTATGTTCTTGGTGCTTAGTAGGCTTTTTGCTGCCTCCCACAACAGCCAAACAAGCACGCACCACAGCCACACACGCTTTCAGTGTCTCTCAGCTCCCTCTCTCTCTGTCTCCTCTTCATGATGACCCTTTGAGCTCCTGAATCGCGGGAATCGTGCGTTGCCATGCCGTTGCTAAGGATGGCGACATTTTACGGCAGGTCAGAGAGATTTAATGCTAACACCCACTTCATATCGCTCGCGGTAACGCCCAATTTCAAAAATGGAGACTAGGTGCTTTGAGAATGGGCGAGAAGCCAGCGATCTGGAAACACGTTTTTACCGCCCACGCCAGAAATAACGGCCATTTTTGGGGCGATCTGCACAAAACTGTCAAATCTAGCCCATGATGTTTAAATAGTTTCCTTATTGCAGCAGAATTTCCCCAGGTGCTTCATAGCTCTAAGTAAAACCCCAACAGGAGTAGAAAGGGAAGTAGGACCGGTAGCCAAAAGTACAGACAAAGAGGTAGGTTTTAACACACAAGCAAAATACTGCAGATGCTGGAAATCTGAAACAAAAACTGAAAATGCTGGAACTCAGCAGGTCCGGCAGCATCTGTGGAGAGAAGCAGAGTTAACAGTTCAGGCCAAAGACCTTTCATCAGAACTGAAAAAAGTTAGAGATGTAACTGGTTTTGAGCAAGTACAGAGGTAGGGAAAGGGGGGAGGGGAGGAAAGAAGACAAGGGAAGCTCTGCGATAGGGTGGAGTGCAGGAGGGATTCAATGACTAAAGCGATGATGGTGCAAGGCAAAATAGGGTGGTAATGGGACAAGAAAAGAAACGAAAGATGGCTCTAATGCAGTTCCTCCGGCTTACATTGAGCTTTGCTGTTCCTTTTTCGATTAGGCACTTTACAGCCTTCTGGACTCAACATTGAGTTCAACAATTTCAGACCACAACCACTACTCCCATTTTTTCAGACAGCAGCTGTTGTAATGATTCTGCTGTTGCCATTTGCAGCTGCCCTAGACCCATCTTGTGTTTCTTTCCTTGTCCCATTACCACCTGCTTTTGCCTCCCTTCCTCCCCCTTCCCTGCCTCTGTACTTGCTTAACGTCTGTTAAATCTCTAACTTTTTACAGTTCTGGCGCAGGATGAAGGCATCGTGGCTGCTGCCGGGATAGCGTGCATTGATGGAGGGGATTCACCATGTGTGGTTGCACACCAACTGCACATTCAGTGAGTGGAAGCCTTTGCAGTTACGGAATACCTCACGATTGTTATGAGGTGCCTGTAAAGTGACATGTGTGCAGTCAATGGCTCCCGGCACCATGGGGAAACCCGCTATCCCGGCAAAGCCACATGCACACTCATGCTGCTTCTCTCTGGTCATGGGGAAGGAGGTGTAGTCCCTCCTTCTTCTGTACAGAGCATCTGTGACCTTGCAGATGCAGCAACGTACGGCAAACTGGGAGATGTTGGAGATGTCTCCTGTTGCACACTGGAAGGATCCACTGGTGTAGAAATTGAGCACGATGGAGACCCTGACTGCCAATGAGAGAGCCGTGGTCACCCTGCTCTGAGGCTCAAGTTGTGGCTGCAGGAGGTGGCAGAGCTCTGTGACTACGTCCTTGCTGAAGCGGAGCCTTCAAGCACACTGTTCCTCAGTGAAATTCATGTAGGAGAACTGCTGCTGGAATATCCGGGGTGGACAATGTGATGTATGTAGCACTCAAATCACTGACTCCACACAGTCTAGTGTTGTAGTAACTGCTGTGACCTTGGTCCTTTATTGTGTAACTCCAGAGTGCCCCTCAGGTGTGGTGGGCAGCCTTTTATACTCTGTCTCGCAGGTACTTTCGGGTCTCCCACCACAGTGCCCCTTGTGGCGCACCATTGTAACTATACATTTAATGTACATGGACAATACATAACAGACAAGGCCTCCTATTAAGAGCCCCTTAGCCTCCTACCTCTGGCCACATTTTGCAGTCTTTCTCTGTGCCTCAGTTGCCTCTGACGTTGACGCTGGAGGGTGAGGTCCAGTGCCAGTGCAGCCCCCATGAAAGGATCCAAATATTGTAGGTACACATTTTCCTTCAATGAAACTCAGGAATCTTTATGAGCCAGAACAACAGAACACTCACATCGTTCAAAAGATGTGTTTGCCAATGTGAAAGTAAGAAGGCAGCATTGCTGGCCGACTAAAACTAAACCAGATGTTGATGCCTTTAAATAGCGCACAAGCGAGATGGAATTTAGCATCCGGGGCGCTGTGTGCGGCAATGATGTCACAATCTCCGGGCGCAGGAGATTGGGGCACAATGTCTTACCACCGCCGTAAAACTCCCACTGAATTTAGTGGGAGTCGCTGATCTTGCCGCCCGCGGTTACAAACCCATTTGTGCACCGTTATTGCACCCCGGAGGTGCTAACAGGAGGCGCAAAGGAGCCCAATTTCTCACCTTGTTGTTACTGCACTAGAAACTGTTCTTCTCACAAATTGCAATTTGCGTAATTGATGTTTATATCATTCTATCTGGGTGTATTAGTTATCTATGTTTAAAGTCCTGCAGTCTGGTCAGTGCAGTAGATCAGGGACTCTGAAACTGGGGTCCGCAAGAAGGTTTCAAGGGGCCCACCAAAAATAAGATTCTAGCTGACACGGCCCGCCACCCAACACTTTACTTATCAAAGGCAGTGATGGCCGTTGAGTCCTTACTTATAGTGGGAGACCGGAGCTGTGGGAACACAGCTCAGTGCAGCCAATAAGGATTGTGGTCGAGGAGCATAAAAGCTATCAGAAGTCGGGCGTATTTCAACCTGTTGGAGTGTAGCTCACACACCAGCTCGCTCAGCCTGAGCCCAGGTTATCAACAGTGCAGCTGCAACATGTTCGTAGACTTGCACGAGTGGTCGGGACCCTGATCGAGATGGACGAGATGCCGGCACAGAACAGAACCAAATAGGACAATGCAGACATAGATGTGCCGGGTAAAGTGCTGACCCTGACCCAGGTACTGACTGCCGCTGAGAGCCAAACACGCAGGAACTGCTACAGAGCCTGGAGAGTGCAACAAGAGGCACAAAGAAGAATGAATTAATTGGCGCATAAAGTGCCTTATGGCATAAGAACATAAGAAATAGGAGCAGGAGTAGGCCATTTGGCTATGTAGGAGTAGGCTATGTGTGTGAATTAATCCAGCTACTGTAAATTAATAACATTGATGGGGGAGAGGGGGGGTGGCGGGAGATCACTATCAGGCTGACCAAACCATCAAACTACATGTTGTGTGTCCTTGTATCATTTCTGGCTTCTGTTATTATTAAAACTGGATTTCAATTTAATAACCAATGGAAAGCAAACTGTATCAAGACTGAAATATTTCTTTAAAAGTAGAAGCTGTGTTTATTTTGCTGCTGCAAAGCAGGCTGCCATCTTCTCGTACCACATCTGGTCCTCCAGCACGAACCCGTTTGACTGTTGGTCGTAAACTTTCCAGAGATTAAAAATTAACAAACCGATTTGAGAATTTTTATACTTTTTCCTAGCTTATAAAAAATGACGTTGAGTATTAATAGTTTTATAGACATCTCCTCTTATGTTGAGTTTTGCATAACTTTACAAACATGCAGCTATTTGTGGGAGACACTAGTTATAATGTTATGGTGAAAGCTGGGGCAAATTCCTCTGGGAAATTTTCCTGCCCTGCCACATGCTCATAAATTTCCCGGTCAGTGTACCAGAATTGCTTTGCAGCCCATCCATTGAATACCATGGGACTACCACTTACAAGTCCGACTAAACTGATTTAGTGCTAACAAAATGTGTTCCTCGAGCCTTTCGTCAAGACCATGATAATTACAGATGAGGTAGGCCATTCAGCCACCATAATTCAACCATCCAAGTTTCACATGAAGTAAGTAAAACAAATACAATAAATATATGGGTTTCATTGTATAATTAATTTTTATACAGAAAAAAATACTTGTTACAAGAGGTCTGTGGAATTTTTGTAAGACGGGAGGGGTGCCTCAGACTCAAAATGGTTGTGAACCCCTGCAGTAGATCACTGCCCATCCCCCTCTGAAACCTAGGCCCTGAGAGTGAAAAGAGGATTTATTCTTTGTTGAATTGATTCTTTGAATTTAGTGCCAATGGGGACAAATACAGTAATTTCATTCGGAGAAGCTTAACGGCTGGGGGTAGACAATGAAGGAAATGGAAATGTCACAGAGGTACAATAGCTGATGCGATATGAAGGTCAATATTGCAGTGTGACATCATAGAACTTTCCACAGTTCGATATCAAATGGGGAGGGCACAACAATGGGTGCAAAACAGAACAGCATTCCATTCCTCTATTTCACATCGATAAGCAGAACCCAACAGATTAGAAATTTGCTGAAAAAGTGCATTCATCCAAATCGGTAATAGTAATATAAATTGCAAAATAAATTCTAGTATTATCAATGTTACATATGAATCCTTAATATTGTTAGCTATGGAGGATCTGTCATGATAATGAGGTCAGTACAGGTTGAAACTCCCTTTTCTGGGACTCCCTTATCCGGCACCATCCCTCGTCTGGCACCATTCTTGGCCACCAGGTGGCGCATGCGCAGAACTCCAACATGAACAAATTGAACAAATTGAAGTCCTTCCTCGCTGCCGACTCCCGCAATCACTGGCCTGACCCCGCGATCCACCGCCTTCCCCCATGATCTCTCTGTCGCACTCCCAGCCCCAAGCCAGCCAGCCCTGATATCCCCTTGCTCAGTACCTGTACCATCCAATTTAACGTGACCTTCCCTCGTTCGGCAAAATCCCTTATCCGGCACAGGTCAGGTCCCGAAGGTGCCGGATAAGAGCGGTTCAACCTGTACTAAGACTGATAGAGGAATTAGAAGCACAAAATAGCATTGGCATTTCTAAATATTAGACAACCAGCAAAGTTTCAATAGGTCCTTCTAAATTATTACTTTTCATATGCTCATATCATCATCATAGGCAGTCCCTCGGAATCGAAGAAGACTTGCTTCCACTCTTAAAATGAGTCCTTAGGCGGCTGAACAGTCCAATACGAGAACCACAGTCCCTGTCATAGATGGGACAAATAGTCGTTGACAGAAAGGATGGGTGGGACTGGTTTGCTGCATGCTCTTTCCGTTGGCTGCGCTTGATTTCTGCGTGCTCTCGGCGATGAGACTCGAGGTGCTCAGCGCCCTCCCAGATGCACTTCCTCCATTTAGGGCGATCTTTGGCCAGGGACTACCAGGTGTCAGTGGGGATGTTGCACTTTTTCAGGGAGGCTTTGAGGGTGTCCCTGTAACGTTTCCTCTGCCCCCCTTTGGCTCGTTTGCCGTGAAGGAGTTCCGAGTAGAGCGCTTGCTTTGGGAATCTTGTGTCAGGCATGCGAACGATGTGGCCTGCCCAGCGAAGCTGATCAATTGTGGTCAGTGCTTCAATGTTGGGAATGTTGGCCTGATCGTGGACGCTAATGTTGGTGCATCTGTCCTCGCAGGGGATTTGTAGAATCTTGCAGAGGCATCGTTGGTGGTATTTCTCCAGCGACTTGAGGTGTATACTGTACATGGTATGCATATTCCAAAGTAATAGTTTAAGATCACATCAGGGACAACTCCCTTAAGATAATGGCCTGGAATTTGCAGTCAGCAGCGAAGCAAAGGCGTTTGCCACTGGCCCCGAAGTATGCTACTCTCAAGAGTCTTGTGATCTCTGTGTCGAGAACTACAGGTTTTCCGTCGATCAATTCACATCAACGGCTTATTGTGGGGAGCCCCTTGAGCGAGCTGCTGTGATGTAAACAAGCTGTCTAATCAGCCAATCAGAATGCAGAATTCTTACATACAGCGAAGCAGAAACATAAGAACATAAGAAATAGGAGCAGGAGTAGGCCATACGGCTCCTCGAGCCTGCTCCACTATTCAATAAGATCATGGCTGATCTGATCATGGACTCAGCTCCACTTTCCCGCCCGCTCCCCATAACCCCTTATCCCCTTATCGTTTAAGAAACTGTCCATTTCTGTCTTAAATTTATTCTATGTCCCAGCTTCCACAGCTCTCTGAGGCAGCGAATTCCACAGATTTACAATTGTCTGAAAGAAGAAATTTCTCCTCATCTCTGTTTTAAAAGGAGGCCCCTTATTCTAAAATCATGCCCTCTAGTTCTAGTCTCCCCCATCAGTGGAAACATTCTCTCTGCATCCACCTTGTCAAGCCCCCTCATAATCTTATACGTCTAGATAAGATCACCTCTCATCCTTCTGAATTCCAATGAGTAGAGGCCCAACCTACTCAACCTTTCCCCATTAGTCAACCCCCTCATCCCCAGAATCAACCTAGTAAACCTTCTCTGAACTGCCTCCAAAGCAAGAATATCCTTTCGTAAATATGGAAACCAAAACTGCACGCAGTATTCCAGGTGTGATCTCACCAATACCTTATATAGCTGTAGTAAGACTTCCCTGCATTTTACTCCATCCCCTTTGCAATAAAGGTCAAGATATCATTGGCCTCCCTGATCACTTGCTGTACCTGCATACTATCCTTTTGTGTTTCATGCACAAGTACCCCCAGTTCCCGCTGTACTGCGGCACTTTTCAATCTTTCTCCATTTAAATAATAACTTGCTCTTTTATTTTTTTCTGCCTGTCATGTATGTACTTTTGGGATCACTAGCCATTAGATTGCATCACTGTTGGAGGCCAAGTATAAAAGGCCAGCCACTTTGTATATTAGTCACTAAAGCAGAGCCAAGTTCATACCTCTTGAAGTTAAACAGTATTCAGTCTAACAGCATACACAACATTTGGCGACGAGGCAACAAGAACCTTTGCATACAAAAATGAGCACAATTGGATTGTTGGAGCGATTTGTGGAAGGAGAAGATTGGGCAGACTTTGTGAGCTGTTTGAGGCAGTTCTTCATGGCCAACAAAATGGAGGAGGTCGGCGACGCAGATCGGTGCCGGGCGGTGTTCCTCACGGTTTGCAGTCCAAAAATTTAAGGTCTGGTAAGGAATCTACTCCTGCCTGTGAGTCCAACAGAGAAGACATTTGAAGAATTGTGTACACTGGTACAGGACCACCTTAAGCCAGAGGAAGGCATCATCATCTCGAGATACAGATTTTACACGCACGTTCGCTCAGAGGGCCAGAATGCGGCGGAATTCGTTGCCGATCTGAGACGTCTAGCGGGACCGTGTAAGTTTGGGGCTGTGTTGGCAGACATGCTGCGGGACTTTTGTAATCGGCATCAACCACGAGGTGATCCTGTGTAAACTACTGGTGGTGGAGACGTTGGACTTGAACAGGGCCATCATGATCACTCAGTCATGCATGACGATGGATAGAAGTCTATAACAAATATCAGGAAAAAAAATCAAAACTCAGCAAATACTGTAAATATGATTGATTCAGCGTTCGGCAGAGCGGCACATGGCAGGGCCTACCCGACTGCATGCATGAAACCTGTGGCTGCCCAAAGTCTGCCAGCGGGAATGCATCTGATTTCTCCATGTTGGTGTTGTGGGGGAAATCACCAGCACCAGCAGTGCCAATTTAAGCAAAGAGTTGCAAAGGCTGTCTGAGAGTGGGGCATCTCCAGTGCAAGTGTCCGCAGATGAGCAAGCGTGCTGCAATACACCACGTGGAGGATGATGGCCAGACTAGCATGGATCCGGATACGAAATCCGAGATACCAGAGGAGGAAGTGTATGGACTGTATTCGTTCCTAATTAAGAGCAAACTGATAATGATCAACGTGAAATTTAATGGGGTGCTGGTATCGATGGAACTGGACATGGGGGCGAGTCAATCGATAATGATCCAGAGAGCATTCGACAAGCTGTGGGATACTAAGGCTGGGAAGCCAAGGCTGAGTCCAGTCAATGCCAAGTTGTGCACGTACACCAAAGAACTCATAACGGTCATTGGCAGTGCCACTATTAAAGTATGACGGTGCAGTTCACGAGTTACCACATGGATTGCCCCAGGCAATGGCCCAATGCTGTTCGGCAGGAACTGGATTTAAAAAATCAGATGCGATTGGAATGACATCAAAGCAATGTCATCGGAGAAAGATACATGTGCCCAAGTACTGAGCAAGTTCCCCTCGTTGTTCGAACCAGGCATCGGCAACTTCACGGGAGCCAAGGTGCAGATCCACGTGGACTCAGATACAAGACCCGTCCATCATAAAGCTCGGACAGTTCCGTATATGATGAGGGAAAAGGTCGAAATTGAACTGGACAGACTCCAGCATGAAGGGATCATATCACCGGTTGAATTTAATGAATGGGCCAGCTCCATTGTTCCTGTGATGGCACAGTCAGAATCTGTGGAGACTACAAGGCTACGATCAACAGGGTTTTAAAACAGGATCAGTACCCATTACCGAAGGCTGATGACTTGTTTGCAACACTAGCCGGGGGGAAGTTGTTCACCAAACTGGACTTGATGTCGGCCTACATGACACAGGAGCTGGTCGAGATGTCGAAGAGACTTACGTGCATTAACACGCATAAAAGACTGTTTATTTATCACAGGTGCCCTTTTGGAATTCGCTCGGCTGCAACAATATTTCAGAGGGACATGGAGAGTCTACTGAAGTCCGCTCCCAGAACCGTCGTGTTCCAAGATGACATCCTGATCACAGGTTGTGACTCTGAAGAACATCTGAACAACCTGAAAGAGGTTCTACATCGTCTGGACAAAGTGGGAGTCAGACTGAAATGCTCGAATTGTGTCTTCATGGTACCAGAGATCGAATTCCTGGGGAGGAAAATTGTTGCTGACGGCATCAGGCCCACGGACGCAAAAACCAAGGCTATCAAGAATGCACCCAAGCTGCAGAATGTGATGGAGTTGCGTTCGTTCCTAGGTCTACTCAATTACTTCGGTAACTTCCTACCTAAATTGAGCACCTTATTAGAACCACTGCACATGCTGCTAAGAAAAGACAACAACTGGGTGTGGGGTGCATCTCAAGACAGAGCTTTTGAGAAAGCCACTAATCTGCTTGGCTCTAACAAGCTGCTAGTACATTATGACCCATGTAAACATTTAGTATTGGCCTGTGATGCTTCATCATAAGGAATTGGTTACATACTCCAACAAGCTAATGAGTCGGGTAAACTTCAACCAGTTGCGTATGCTTCAAAAAGTTTATCTAAAGCGGAAAGAGCGGACAGCATGGTTGAGAAAGAAGCCTGTGTGTATGCATCAGTACCTGTTTGGTCTTCGGTTTGAACTGGAGACAGATCACAAGCCGCTCATTTCACTATTCTCTGAAAACAAAGGTATCAATACCAATGCTTCATCCTGCATCCAGAAGTGGGCGCTGCAATTATCCGCTTATTCACCATCGACCTGGCACCAAGAATTGTGCCGATGCTTTGAGATGGTTGCCGTTGCCTACACCGGAGGTGGAAACGCCACAACCGGCGGACCTATTGTTAGTTATGGATGCTTTTGAGAGTGAAGGAACCCCTGTCACGGCTCAACGTTAAGACCTGGACCAACTAGGACCCGATTTTATCGGTGGTGAAGAGTTGCATCCTCAAAGATGATTGGTCTGCCATACCCAAGCAAATGTGCGAGGAGACCAAACCTTACATTCGTCGCAAAGATGAACTGTCTATTCAGTTGGATTGTATACTGTGGGGCAATCAGGTTGTTATGCCCAAGAAAGGGAGAGAGAAATTTGTACGTGAGCTATATAGCACACATCCCGGCATTGTAATGATGAAAGCCATCGCCAGGTCTCATGTGTGGTGGCCGGGAATTGATTCTGAGCTGGAATCATGTGTGCATCAGTGCAACACTTGCATGCAGCTCAGCAAAGCACCAGTGGAATCGCTGCTGAGTCTGTGGTTGTGGCCGGCCAAACCATGGTCCAGGATCCACATAGACTTTGCAGGTCCCTTCCTAGGGAAGATATTTTTAGTTGTGGTGGATGCTTATTCGAAGTGGATTGAGTGTATAATCATGTCATCCAGTACATTCACAACTACCATTGAGAATCTCAGTGTCATGTTCGCGACACATGGTCTGCCTGACATCATTGTTAGCGACAACGGATCGTGCTTCACCAGTCAGGAGTTTCAAGAGTTCATGAAACTCAATGGTATCAAACATGTAAGGTCAGCACCATTCAAACCTGCATCCAAAGGGCAAGCAGAACATGCTGTCCAAATCATGAAACGAGTAATCCAAGGGTCACTGCAGACCTGCCTGTCATGCATACTGCTTAGTTAAAGGACCAGACCACATATGCATCCCGGGATCTCGCCTACTGAACTAATGATGAAGAGAGGTCTTGAGACCAAGCTATCTCTTGTATACCCTGACTTGAATAATCATGTTGAATATAGAAGACAAAGTCAGCAAGGGTATCACGATCGCGCAGCTGTGTCACGTGATATTTCTGTAAATGATCCTGTATATGTTCTGAATTATGGTCAGAGTCCCAAGTGGATCACTGGTACTGTCATGGCCAAGGAGGGCAACAGAGTATTTATTGTCAAGCTCAAAAATAGGCAGACATGCAGGGAACATATGGATCAGGCAAAGCTGCGGCACATAGACAAATCAGAACAGTTGGAGGAAGAGACAATCGACGACCAACCAACCTACCCCCAGTCATCAGAGGACTCAGTGGTCATCAGTAAATCGGGACTTTCAATCACTGACACGTTCAATGAAAATGGACTTTCAATATCTGACATGGCCATTGCCACTCCCACCAGGTCAGCCACCCAGCCACTAGTCACAACAGACTCTGAACACTCACCCAAGGCTGGAGTTGAACTGAGACGGTCAACCCAGGAGCGTAAAACATCGGACCATCTCAATTTGTAAAAGACTGTGTTAATATCTCAGAGGGAGGTATTGTCATCTATGTACTTTTGGAATCACTAGCCACTAGATGGTGTCACTGTTGGAGGCCATTGGGCTGCACGTGTGTGCAGCCCAAGTATAAAAGGCCAGCCATTTTGTATATTAGTCACTTTGGGCCTTAATAAAGCAGCCCAAGGTCATACCTCTTGGAGTTAAACAGTACTCCGTCAAATAGTTATTGCATACACAACACTGCCAAAGTGCATGACCTCACACTTTCCCACAGGAAGTGGGTAAGCTCTTAAAATTATAACTTTTAAACAATGTTAGAGAGAGCAAAACAAAGATTGAGGCTCACACATGGGGAAAAGGCACACCTGAATTAAAGATGAACAAACTTTCATTTCTTAAATTTCTTAAAAAATTTTATTTTTATTAAAATGGACAAATTTTACACGGCACAAAAATTAGTTTTTCAGACCCTTAACTTTTGTTTAACAGTCAATATGCTGTTAAAACCCCAGTTACACATAATGCCTTTGGGTCTAACTTTTAATGGGGAATTTAACAGCATAATTACTGCGGAAGAGCCATCGTTTTGGTCAGTTTCCCTGATTTGGAGGATTATACTGATTGCTCGCTCTATGGCGGGTGGGCAGGGTCAGATTAACCCATAGGCTAATAATGTAGCCTTAGGTCCATCCTCACATTTTTTAGGCTCTTGACTTTAGGTCCTAATTTTTATATCATTAGCCCTAAATCTTTGTCACAAGGTTGGTTATGCAATATCATACAACTGCATAATTATATCTTCAGAGGTGCAAAATATTGTGTCCTTATGGCTCAAAGTGTGTATAAAATTCTGTGACAATCTTGAAACATGTATAAATATCCAAAAAAAATCACCCAGAGAGTTATGTATGCTGTTCATAGGTTAAATGCATAAATAATATCAGGTTTGCTAACTGTGAATGGATGAAGAATTTTTATTTATCTTTTGAAAGTGGAAATGTAGATATCAAAGTCAAATGTCAAAAGTATTTAGTAGAGTATGTATGTCCTCATAGATACCCCTAGATATCCTACTAGAAACTACATTTTTTGGATTTGTCCAAGAATTATATAATTTTTTCACTGCATCAACCAGCCGTTGGAAGATTCTTAAATATTCACTACCAAAAGGATGTCTAGTGCCCAAATCACTGTCCGGGACATGGTGGAGTGCCAACGCTGAAGCTGTGAAGGCACTCATTCTGGGATATTGTAACATCCTCGAGTCCTAGAGAGAATCAAAGATGATGAATCTCAGAAGCCAACAAGAAGAAACGATGCAGAGATACCGAGTGATGCAATGCATAACTTGGAGACTGGCATTGTGTGTGAAGTCTGGAGTGATATACTTCAACTGTTCAACAGATGCAGTCTAAGTTTGCAAAGTGCCCACATTTACTGTTACATTGCTGTAAACTTACCGAGGAGTCCTGGAACTGTTCTTCAATAAATGCAGGACAGTTTTGATGAGTAAGAGGCTCTGGGGATTGCAAGGATAGCAAACCAGGAATATAAATCAGTTAAACACCGCAAAAGACGTGATGACGCAACTTCACACACATTCAGCGACAAGGAAGCCTTCAGAGTTAATACAATTCCTCGCAATCATTGACAAACTGAAGAGTGCATTAGAATATTGAATCAAGGCCTATGCCAATATTGACACGACCTTTAGTGTCCTGGAAAATTGTTCACATAATATGTCAAGCTCCCAAGTTAGTGAAGGTATCAGATGCTTATGTCAGAAGTAGATTTTACTAAAGAATTTCTGCAATTTGTTGAATTTTCAACCTTCCCAAATATAGAAAGAAAAGAGGATGAGAGTAGGTCTATTTGGATGTACCATGTAATCATTGAATCCAATGTGATGGAATGTTTCCCAAATATAGAAACTGCATTGTGGCTGTATTTGTCATTAATGTCATGGTCACTGTAATTGTCGTGGAGAAAGTTCCTTCTCTCTTCTCAAAAGGATTAAAAATGTCTTACAATCCACCATGAATCAGGAGCATCTCGCTGCTTTGTCTCTTTTAAGCATTGAAATTTAAATTTTGATGATGTTATTCCCAACTTTGCCACAGCTAAAGGCAGGAAGAAACCAGACTTTGTTTGAAGAGACGTATTCAGAGAATTTTACTGTTTGATATTGCAGTTTAAGCAAGGAAGAAACTAATCTCTGCTTGAACTGTATGCTGTTTTTGCTATTTTAATAAGTATATAGTTTTGATTTTTGTAATTTGTTTGCCACAGTCAAGGCCAGGAACTTACCTGTCTTTGTTTGAAAATATGTATTCAGCCAATATTTTGTTTGATATCACAGTTTAAAGCCAGGAAGAAACCATTCTCTGTTTGAATTGTATGCTGTTTTTTTAATGTATATAGCTTTGATTTTTGTTAGTTGTTATATTTGGATAAATTGTACAATTATATTTGTTTGATGATTTTAGGAATTGTATGCAATATATCGTATATATATATAGGCCCTTCCCCGCTATTAGCCTTAGGCCCCTCACAGCCTTAATCCGGCTCTGGGAGTGGGTAGGCACAGCGCAGCCTGTGTGGGAGCTGTCAATGACAGACTGTAACTTCAGGATTTCCATACGCGCTTGCGCATGTGCCAAACCCCAAAGTTGTGGTCAGTTTCAAAGGTAGAATGACGGCGAATGCTGTCAGTTCACCGTCAACCCGACCGCAAATTCTGGGCCACAAGGTTGCATCAGTCAATTCTTCAACTTCATAATAAAAACGAACAAGTGGTTCTGGTGCTGATACTAACTTTGCTAATTGGTGCATTATTTTAATGACTTTTTCAAGCTGATAGATCCTGGGGAATGGAACAATTGTTCAATGTCAGCATGTAACATGGGCACTCTCATTTTTGGTATAGCACAGTTAGATTCATAGTAATGCTCCTTCCATTCTTATGGAGCCTCATAAAAGCCAGATGTAAATGATTAATGCATAACCCATTGTGCCACCCATTGCAATGTATTAATACATAATTTGCTGAACAGAAGTTTAAAGTATAACACCAAAAGAAAACTGATATCATTGCTCTATTTGTGTGTTGTTACCCCTTTTGCCTTTTGCTATGGTAAAATTCCACACATGATATGATAGCCTAGATTATGTGCTCAAATTTTGGAGGTAGATTTTGAAGTCAAAACCTTCTGATTCAGAGACAAAAGTAAAAAGAAAGAAAGACTGGGATTTATATAGCGCCTCCACGACCACCGGGCATCTCAAAGTGCTTTACAGCCAATTAAGTACTTTTGGAGTGTAGTCACTGTTGTAATGTAGGATACGTGGCAGCCAATTTGCACACAAGCAAGCTCCCACAAACAGCAATGTGATAATGGCCAGATAATCTTTTTTTTTGTTATGTTGATTGAGGGATAAATATTGACCAGGACACTGGGGATAACTCCCTTGCTCTTCTTCAAAGTAGTGCCATAGGATCTTTTACGTTCACATGAGAGAGCAGACGGGGCCTCAGTTTAACATCTCATCCAAGAGACAGCACATCTGACAATACTACTAACCGTGGCAAGCTGATGCTTAAATAAGAATAAACACTCTTTCAATTAAAAAGAATTAGAGAGCTTATTGATATAGTGGCAGGGTACGTCAAATTGAAATCTAAAGCTAATTGACATTGTAGAAATGTAAACATATATTAATACTTTATGGAAATAAAATAAAAGGGGTATTTAAATGGAATACACATTTCACAATGAGGACAGCTGAGCTTGCATTTTGAATTTGAGCCCATGCATGGTTCCTGACAGGAATGAATCATGTTGCTGTGGAAACAGACTTTTTTGTTTTTGAGTTCATCCTTGTTATCTGCATTTGCCTGTGGATGTTATAATCTGGTTAAATCGTTCTTGACATTAGTTTTATGGCACATTGAGACTTCAGCAGGAGCGACGACACTTTTATTTTGATGGTGTAACTGTTTCAGTAACAATGGGCAAAGCTAAAAATGCTCCTAGCTACATATTAACAAATTTCCAATCCGCAGATGCTGCAAGCTTAATTAGGAATATTCTCAAAATTGTATTAGAAGCTTGCCATCAACTAACAGCTTTTTCTTATTTTACCTCGCCTTCTTTTCTACTCTATTCAATCTTGGTGATGTCTGCAATGCAGGCCTTGACCTTTCATTTTGCCTTTCCAGTACAAAGAAATTCCGAAATGATATCAGAACACTGTTCAATCCTGGACTGGCGTTTGAAGCCATAACATTCTAACTCAGAAGCAGAATTCGGTTAGCTTTGAACTAAATGGAAAACAAATCTAAATAAGTCGGCTCTCTTTTCCAACACATATTAATCTTGTTTCTTTGGTTACCTGGTAATTCAATCGGCTAGAATCATCGAGGCATAGAGCAAAGAAGGAGGCCATTCGGTCCATCATACCTGTGCCAGCTCTTTGGTAGAGCTACTCAATTAATCCAACTTCCCTGCTCTTTCCCCAAAGCACTGCAATTTTTTTCCTTCAAATATTTATTCGATTCTCTTTTGAATGATACTGTTGAATCGGCTTCCACCACCCTTTCAGACAGTGCATTGCAGATCATAAAACTCGCTATGTAAAATTTTTTTCCATTGTTGCTTTTGGTTCTTTTGCCACTCTTCTTAAATCTGTGTCCTCTGGTAACTGATCCTTTCTGCCACAGTTTCTCCTTATTTACTCTATCAAAACCATTCACGATTTTGAACGTCTCTATCCAATCTCGTCTTAACCTTCTCTGCTCTATGGAAAACAACCCCAACTTATCCTGCGTCTCTACACATGACTGAAGTCCCTCATCCCCGGTACCATTCTAGTGAATCTCTTCTACACTCTCTCCAAGGCCTTGACACCCTTCCTAAAGTTTGGTGCCCAGAATTGGACACTCTAGCTGTGGCCTAAAATGTTTTATAAAGGTTTAGCATAACTTCCTTGTTTCTGTATTTTATTCCTCTATTAATAAAGCCAAGGATCCCATATGTTTTTTTTTAACAGCTTTCTCAACTTGTCCTGTCACCTTCAAAGATTTGTGTACTCCCCCTGCCCCCCCTCCTCCACAGGTCTCTGTTCATGCACCCTCTTTAAAATTGTACCATTTAGTTCATATTGCCTCTTCTCAACCTTCCTACCAAAATGTATCACTTCACAACTATCCATGTTAAATTTCATCTGCCATGTGTCTGCCCATTTTACCAGTCTTTTTATGTCTTTTTGAAGTCCTAGCCTCATCATTGTTTCTGATATTTCCGAGTTTCGTATCATCTGCAAACTTTGAAATTGTGCCCTGTATACCCAAGTCCAGGGGCTAGACTTTCCACTGATGATCGCCAGGCTATCGCACATCTATCGCCCAAATAGGCAGGCTATCACCCATTTTAGCTTAAAAGTGGAAAGTTGAGCCGGAGCATCGGCCACTGATTGCCGGCCCAACTTTCGGCACACATGAATCTGCTATTGTCGAGGTGATCACCCACCACAACTTTCGCCACATCGCCCACACATCGCCGGGCTGGTCGCTTGCTGAGAAGATCGCCGGAGATCGCTGGAGAAAAGCTGCCCCCCACTGGCACTACTCGGCAGAACTCGGCACTACGGACGCTATTTTGAACGTCAGAGGAACTGAAAGAGGCTGCTTTAACTTGGTGCTTATGAGGAGATTTAATTTGTGAGTGATTTTAAGGGTCTTATTGACTCTTGGCAATCATTTAATCACATTTAAGTGTTGAGGACAAATCCAAGGGCATTTAGAGTGATTTATATTGATGGGGTCTGCAATTTCTCTACCGGTATTGGTCACTAATCACATGCTGCAGACTGAAGATGGGAGAAGATATATTGAAGAGCATTATGCGTCCAATCGAAAAGGTGGCAGACTGCTGTGGAGGAGGAGACGTTACACCCGACGCACTTACAGGGGAAAGCAATCAGACCTGAACTTGTCTGATAATATGTGTGTTAGGAGGCTGTGCTTCCGAAAGGAGGTCATTGCTGAGAAATGTCAGTTCATCAAGGAAGATCAGCAGCCTACCAGCACCATCAGGACCACACTGCCCATTGAGGTAAAGGTTACTGTGGCACCTTCCTTCTACGCATCAGGCTCCTTTCAGGCCTCAGCTGGCAACATTTGTGGTATCTCTCAGCACGCCCCACATTGCTCCATTTGACAGGTGACTAAAGCCCTTTACGCACTCAGGATGGACTTTATAAACATCCCTATGACCAGAGAGGCACAGACCGGGAGAGCTTTGGGTCTCTCACGAATAGCAAACTTCCCCAAGGTGTAGGGAGCAATAGACTGTATGCACATCACCCTGAAAGCACATTTGCAGGATGTGGAGGTGTTTCCTAACTGAAAGGGATTCCACTCCCTCAATGTGCAGCTCGTTGTCGACCACAACCAAATAATCATGGCAGTAAATGCTCATTTTCTAGGCCGCATCCAAGATGCGCACATCTTGCGTGAGAGCGCTGTCTCTGACCTGTTTAACAGTCAATCACAAGGTCACGGTTGGATACTGGGAGATAAAGGATATGGCCTTGCCAGCTGGCTCATGACCCCGCTGCGTAATCCCCAGACGGAAGCTGAGAAGCGCTACGAAGAAAGCCATATAGCGACACGCAATATCATCGAAAAGACAATTGGAGTGCTGAAACAGCGCCTCAGATGTCGGGACCACTCAGGAGGCAACCTACAATACCACCCTGACCAGGTCGCTGAGTTTATTGTAGTGTGCTGCATGTTGCATAACCTAGCTATAAGGTGAGACAACAATTGCCAGATGGGACTGCCGCTTCACCTCAGGAGAGAGGACAAGAGAAAGATGAGGGGGAGGAGGATGACGAGGACCTCGGGGAGGACAATCAGCCTGGCGATGAACCCATGCCCCCACGCCCCCCACCGCAAGACTGGAGAAACCCTGTGTGAGTTTGAACGCTTTGCATGAACTTACATTGGTGACAGTTACAATTGCAGTTGCGTTATATTTCATTCTCGCCTGGCCTGGCCATTGTTTTCCAACAAGTGTATTCATGTTTTATCTTACCATATTTTATTAGAAGACACTGCACAACAATTGTAAAATTCAATAAATTTTTTTAAATAATTTAACAATTTAACAATTTTTTCACTGTAAAAATAACACCCAACGCTCCACCCCCAACAGTTACTCAACAATAAATTTAAAATACAACACCAATAAAACCAATAACAATAACAATAACACCCCCTCCCTCCCTACCTGCGGCCACGCTTCCTTCCAGATCCTAATATACGCCCCCCCCCCCCCGTAATCGAGTAACGGGACCAGGACGACTTGCAGCAGGGGACCTCAAGGCCTGCTGCTGTGGGGATGGTGACAATGGCAGCATTCTCTCCGGGGTTGGAGGAGGAGAAGACATTTTGAAAGAAACGACTTCTGAGCCAGAAGGAAGTTCTTCCTCCTAACTTGCATCTGTGCTGGCGGTTGGTGGGATGGCATCTTGGGGTGCAGTGGCGTCTCCCAACACTATCACATACCGCAAGGCATGGACGGCGGCGCTCTGTTGGCCCATTGCCACAATCATGTGCTCCATACCCTCTGATATGCGAGCGGATATTGTGCCAATGTTCCCGGTCAACCCGCCAAACACCTGGAGGAGCTCTTGACTGAGCTTGATGCTCTCCCTGTACAGTGCAACCATGTCCCCATTCGGACCTGCCCATTGCAGTGCATGCTGTCCTCGCTGACTCAACCACTGTGGGGTTGGCGTGGACACTATTGGATGACTTGGATCGCCTGCTGCAAGCTGCTTGGGCCTGCTACTTCTTCCGTTGAAAACGACGAAATGGCCACAGATACAATGCTGGGATGCAAGGGGCATCCTCCTCGGTCTCCAGCATTTCCTCCTCTCCCTCTGTGGTCTCCTCCTCGGCACCTGTGGTGATGATCACCTGTAAGGGGTCAGGGACAGGTGCGGCCTCCTTTTGCGCCTGTTGAGTTCGGTGACTTGCAAAACATAATTGAGCTTATTGAGCTTATTAGAACAGAAGGGGACACATGATTCTTGCGCTGCGTTGGCATACGTAGGAGGAGCAGCATTACTACAATAAATCTGACCGAGAGACGTTACATATTAATGCATCATATGGCAGTACATATGGTAGTACAGTTATGTGGAATTCATTGCCCCAGAGAGCTGTGGAGGCTGGATCAGTGACTATATTTGAGTCGGAGATAGACAGACTTCTGAATGATAAGGGAGTGAAGGTTTATGGGGAACGGGCAGGGTACTGGAGCAGAGCCCTACATCAGATCAGCAATGATCTTATCAAATGGCGGAGCAGGCTCGAGGGGCCAGATGGGCTGCTCCTGCACCTGTTTCTTATGTTCTTATGTTGTTAACCTGAGAGTAGCACAGAAGCTGCATGCACAACATGACATCATTCGTATATTATAATGAAATGTCATTACATTACTTTGAATTAACACTGCTTTACACATTACTCACGTGACGCAAATGGTGGTGGCCCAGCGACTGTAGGTGCCCACAGGTGCTGCCGCACGTTCCTCAAGGTCGGTGAGCAGGACGAGCTGAGCAGGGTCACCTCTGCTCGGATCAATTCTTAGATATCTTCCTCTGCAAATATGACAAGAGCATGGCATAAGCTAATTGATTAGGTACTATCATGGAAAGACAACAAGTTCCAACATTATATGCTCATACGGTTTGTATCTGCAATTGATGTATGGTTATAACATCTACGTTCAGATCAAATATTTCATAAGATTGTGTTTAGGATCATGTTTGACACAAAACATCTCAACTACATTCTCCATGAGGGCCCCTGGGGGGGGGGGGATCAGGACCACTGGCGAGCTCGGCAATGACAGGAGCTAATGTCCGAAAGTGCCCCAGGGCAGACAGTGAGCCAGGGCAGCTCTCCCCCAGTCCAGGCTGGCTCACTGTGTAAGTGACAGCAGCCAGAGAGACTGACACAGTCTGAGTGAAGGTGACCAAACCCCTCATTGCTCAGTCGTGCCCCATCCACCAATGTAACGCAAAAGGAGACAGTGGCAAAATTAGATTTAAAAAGGGCGCAGTTTCCGAGCCCTGTCCAGATCTTAGCAGCGAATATATGCAAGAATAACCAGCTTAATTTCAATCCGGCAGATTTACATATTATGTGGATCATTACAATTTAAAATCTATTTAATACTTACTCTTACCAAAGCAACCAGACTGTTCCAGTGCTTGCGGCACTGGTCCGACCCTCTCGCCTCGTGGGACGCCAACGAGACCACGTTGGCGATCTCGCCCTAAATCTTTTGGTAGGCCCAGGGTGGAGGTTTCCCAAGCCCACCCTGGGTTAATTGGGCCCACCACAAGTGCATTTCCTGGACGAGGGCTTCGTTGGAGAAGGGTTTGGCCTTCCTCCTCCCCTCAACATCCTGGTCACTCTCCGACTCTTACACGTTGGACATCTTAATATCTCCCACTCTCTATAGTCTCTCTCTAGCTCTCTCTCCCGTCTGTCTCTCCAATCTCTCCTCTGTCTCTCCCTCCCTTTACCTTCTGCACATCCAGATGACCCCTGAACTCCCGAATCGCGGGAAACCTTCTTTGCAAAAAAAAGCCGCATGCACAGAAAGGCCGTTGCTAGGGATGCCTTGCCTTCCACATCGTTGAGGCCCATTTCACATCGCTGAGCTATCGCCCCCTCCCCCCGCAAAAAAGCCGAAAGTAGCGATCAGAAAAATGGACGATCTTCCAGCGATCCTGAAAGCTGAAACATCGCTAAAGCTGGAACATCGCCCATTTTTTGGCCGATAGCCAGCTAAGTGGAAAGTCTAGCCTCAGGTCTTTAGGATATATGAAAAAGAGCAGTGGTCCCACCAACCCCTGGGGAACACAACTGTATATTTCCCTCCATTCTGAAAAACAACCGTTCACCACTACTCTCTGCTTTCTGTCCCTTAGACAATTTTGTATGCATGCTGCCACTGTCCCTTTAATACCACGGGCTTTCATTTTGCAAACAATTATGTGGTACTTTGTCAATCTTTTTGGTTATGGTTCTGTAATATTTTGTTGCTTTTCCTTTGGATTGTCTTTAAGTCACTATATAAATGCAAGTTGTTTTAGCATGTTCTGGAGATTTGTACTCAGAATCTACCTCAATAAGTAATTAGCCATTTTCTATAATGGTGCAGGCCATGTGGTTGAGTAGTGATAAACTGTTTTGGTTCCTAACGCTTCATTTAAACTTTGGTTAAAGTTACATTGAACATGTAATATAGCTTGCCTGGGAACACAATTAGATCTACATAATTAATAGGACACATTTCCCTCTAGACACCAAATTGGCATCAGAAAGGCATAAACAGCTTACTGTGAATCTCTTGTTTTCTTCCATGAAGAACACATTAGGAGGAGCATCTCCACTGAGAAAGTCTTGCTGTAACTTACTAGCTGTGTTTGTAACTATGGAATGTATTGAAAATATTAATATCATGAAGACATCAATACATCACTTGGTTATGACATGGGATGGAAATAACTCATCCACTTCAAATTAATGATGATCCTTTCTAAAGTTCTCTCTGAATCAATTGCTTGATTTGCAGCTGGAGAATGATCGTCATTCTTGGAAAATCGCACAAGCACAGGAATTCCTTTTTACTTACTATGATAACAAGTTAACAGAATATGCTCATTATGGGATTCAGTTGGTAGAATAATGGTTCTATTGACTGCAAGACTTTGATGATTGCTTTGATGACAAATTTCCACTTTAAAATTTTTCTGATTCAATCAGAAACAAAATGCTAAAATATCACGATGAGCCAAATGGCCTCCTTCTGTGCTGTAAATTTCTATGATTCTATGATAAGAACATAAGAAATAGAATTAGGAGTAGGTCATTTGGTCCTTCAGGCCCTTATTGGTTCAATAAGATGATGGCTGATTTTCTACCTCAAATCCACTTTCCCGCCCTATCCCCATATCCCTTGATTCCATTTGTATCCAAAAATCTATTGATCTCTGTCTTGAATATAATCAACGGCTTATGATCCACAGCCCTCTGGGGTAATAGAATTCCAAAGATTCACAACCGTTTGAGGGAAGAAATTTCTCTTCATCTCAGTCCTAAATGGCTGACCCCTTATTCTGAGACTGTGAACTCCATAGTTCTAGACTCCTCTGCTAGAGGAAACATCCTCCCAGCGTCTACCCTGTCAAGCCCGCTAATAATTTTATATATTTCAATGAGATCATCTCTCATTCTTCTAAACACTAGGGAATATAGGCCTAGTCCAATGTTCCCTTTAAGTTCTCTGGACCTCCCATGTGGTCGGCTCACCAGCTTTTCAATGCCAGAAATCATGCTTGCGCAATATTTGAATGGGCCGTGCAGCCACTTTAAGGGGTCACGGACCCCCCAAAAAAATTACCGCTGCATTGGCCTAGTCTATTTAATCTCTCCTCATAGGACTATCCCATCAGCCCAGGAATCAACCTAATGAACCTTTGTTGCAAGTATATCCTTCCTAAGGTAAGAAGACCAAAACTGTACACAGTACTCCAGGTGTGGTCTCACCAAGGCCCTGTACAACTGCAGTTAGACTTCTTTATTCTTATACACCCATCTCTTTATAATAAAGGTCAACATATCATTTGCTTTCCTAAATGCTTGCTGTACCTGCAAGTTAACTTTCTGTGATTCATGCACTAAGACACCCAGGTCCCTCTGAATACCAATATTTCCCAGTCTCTCACCATTTAAAAAATATTCTGCTTTGCCATTTTTCCTACCAAAGTGGATAATATCGTACAAGGTATCTTGAATAATAATTTTTCAAAATCTGATTGTTCCAGGCTGGTGGTGTGACATTGCTAACAATCAAAAGTAATATCACAAATGGCTTGGCTGCTACATACATCAATTGTAACCCTCAATCCTGTGTGGCCAGTATAAGACGTGGGATATTTGCTGTATGGCTGTAAGTTTGGGATATTGGTTGTCTCGTTATAATTACTTGTCATCATATCAATTAAAAGCATGAATCATCATACCTTCCACATGCTAAACATTTCGTGGCGTGCATCACATTCCCAGTGAAAATTTCACAGTCCCCAGCAATCAACATTCCCACTAAATATTTTATTTCAGCACTATTGGCCACTTTTTTTGTTAGTTCTGATGAAAGGTCATTGACCTGAAACGATAATTCGGTTTCTCTCTGCACAGATGCTGCCTGACCTGCTGAGTGTTTCCAGCATTTTCGGTTTTTATTCAGACTCCCTTATAATGATTACCACTGCCTCACATATCTCCTCCCGAATGTTTCTTGACACTTTGGGATCAAAAAAGAAAGACTTGGATTTATATAGTGCCTTTCACGGCCACCAGACATCTCAAAGTGCTCTACAGCCAATGATGTACTTTTGGAGTGTAATCACTGTTGTAACATAGGAAACGTGGCAGCCAATTTGCACACAAGCAATAATGGGATAATCTGTTTTTTTTGTTATGTTGATTGAGGGATAAATATTGGCCAGGACACTAGGGATAACTTCCCTGCTCTTCTTCTAAATAGTGTCATGGGATCTTTTACATCCACTTGAGAGAGCACACTGGGCCTCGGTTTAATGTCTCATCTGAATGATGGCACCTCCGACAGTGCAGTGCTCCCTCAGCATTCCCTCCGTGTCAGCCTAGATTTTTTTTTGTCCTCAAATCCCTGGAGTGGGACTTGAACCCACGACCCTCTGTCTCAGAGGCGAGAGTGCTATCCACTGAATCACAGCTGACACAGACAATGCCATCCCTGGTGTTTTATTTGCTTGCCTATGTTGGAGTTGGCGTTACATTTCATTTATGTTATAGCCATGAATTTTGCCTTGGTTATTTCTGATTGGAGAGGGCATGTTGGTCAAATCATCCCCTTCGAATAATTCATTACCATTTTCGTGTTCGTCCTTAGTTTCAAACTTATTTACATTGTTTATGGTTCATCAGTTTAGTTATAAGCTACAGAAAAAACATATGTTGGTCTCTTTCATTCCCTCTGTCATCACTTGGCAATGAGATCCAGAACAAAGACTGAAATGTAATGATGGCCTGGATTTTAGAGCAGATGCGTGTTCCGTGCAGGGGGATTGGGGGGGGGTGGGGTGGCGGTTTGTTTTGCGCTCAGCAAAGCCAAAAGAATGGATTTCCCAAACATCCTGCAGTTTTTAACAGCAGGATGTCTTTATAATTTTTTTCTGTAGGTTTTTCCGCCCACAGCTAGCCTAATTGATAGGCTGGAGGCCTATCGGGTGGGAAATCCTACAGTACAGGGCCGCAGCTAAGCTGGACTGAGAGCAGGTAGGCCTAGTTGGGGGGGGAGGGGGAGCAGGAGGGAGAGGCGGAAGATAAATCTTGTGCGGGGGGGTCCAAAGGTGGGGGGGGGGGGAGAAGGGAGCTTTCTGATTGTGGAGGGGGGGTGTCCGATCGCAGTGGAGTAAAATAGAATAAAATATTTAAATGACCAATCCACCGCCTACGAGTGGATTGATTGCCTGACCCTCGTCCCGCCTCTGTTAGAACTGAAAGTGGGTGGGTTTGAGGCGGGTTGAGTTCCTGTTTCAGATGTTTTGAATTTTAACCTCTGACCCAACACTAACCCACCTGTTTTGGGGAATTAAGATTCAGCCTCATGAGTCCAGGCACCAAGTGCTGCGAAAGCCATTTTGACCATGTGCTATCCATAGTACTGCACATTGCACCTTTAGGGAGCTGAGAGTTACCTTCAGTACATACAGTCCTGCAAGAGTTACTAACATTAAGTCTCCAAAATATCAAGCCCTTAAAATTATTAATTGAATTCTTTTGATGAATGAGGAAATATATTTTTCTTTACTTGAGGTTGGGGGAGTTCGACTGGGGTGGAGTTAGTCTGTACAGGGTGTAGTCTATAAATTTATAAACCAAATATTATTACAGTGAAAAAGGAATTGGAGATTAGCAGTGTTATGTATTTAACCCCTTGTAACCTGCATCACACCTGTCCACCAGAGGGCCTACCTGTTGGAGTCCCAAGGGATCGCAGCATCCCATGGGAGCACAGTATATAAACAAGCCACCCATGAGGTACCTGCACTCTGGAACTTTAATAAAGGAGCTAAGGTTACACTTTCTCATTATACACAGTATTCGGTCTGACCATTTATTATGCATGTAACAATTGGCGACGAGGTAACGAACAACCACGCAAAAATGCAAAGAACAGTCGGCATCCTGGAGAAGTTCTCAGGGGGGGATGATTGGGAGGCCTTCGTGGAGAGACTCGACCAGTACTTCGTGGCCAAGGAGCTGGAAGGGAACGTGACCAAATGAAGGGCGATCCTCCTAACTGTCTGTGGGGCAACAACCTATGGCTTCATGAAGAATCTCCTGGCCCTGGCTAAACCAACAGAGAAATCCTATGGAGAACTGTGTACGCTGGTCCGGGAGCACCTAAATCCTAAGGAAAGTGTTTTGATGGCGAGATATCGGTTCTACACGTGTCAACGATCAGAGGGCCAGGAAGTGGCGAGCTACGTCACCGAACTAAGGCACCTTGCAGGACATTATGAGTTTGAGGGATTCCTAGAATAAATGCTCAGAGACTTTTTTGTACTGGGCAGCGGACATGAGACAATCCTTCGCAAACTGTTGACTGCAGAAACTCCGAATCTGAGTAAAGCCATAACGATAGCCCAGGCATTTATGTCCACCAGCGACAACAACAAGCAGATTTCGCAGAACAAAGAAGTTCCGGCCAGTACTGTGCATAAATTAATGTCGGTTTTGAGCAGAAATGTACAGGGCAGAGCATACACACCGGCTGCTGTGACCCGAACTCAATTGACCCAGAGTCCACCATCATCTGTTAATGCGAGGCAGTTAACACCCTGTTGGCGCTGCGGGGGTGATCATCGGCCCCATCAATGCCGCTTTAAGCACTATGCGTGCAATGGCTGCAGAACAATGGGACACCTCCAACGAATGTGCAGGCGAGCTGCAAACCCTGCAAACCCTGCAAACCACCACGTTGCAGAGGAAGATCGATCCACAATGGATCAGATGGAATTGGAAACTTGTACGGAGGAGGCAGAAGTGTACGGGGTACACACTTTCACGACGAAATGCCCCCCAATAATGTTGAAAGTTGAACTGAACGGTATTCCAGTGTCTATGGAGCTGGACACGGGGGCAAGTCAGTCCATAATGAGTAAAACGACCTTCGACAGGCTATGGGGAAAGAAGGCACACTGGCCCAAGCTCAGCCCCATTCACACCAAACTAAGGACTTAAACCAAGGAACTAATCCCTGTAATTGGCAGTGCTGAAGTCAAAGTCTCCTATGATGGAGTAGTACACGAACTCCCGCTGTGGCTTGTGCCAGGGGATGGCCCCATGTTGTTTGGCAAAAGCTGGCTGGGGAAAATCCGCTAGAACTGGGACGACATCCGAGTGTTCTCGTCCATCGACGACACCACATGTACCCAAGTTCTAAGCAAATTCCCTTCGTTATTTGAGCCAGGCATTGGAAGCTTCTCGGGGGCAAAAGTGCAGATCCATTTGGTTCCCGGTACGCGACCCATCCACCACAAGGCTCGGGTGGTACCGTACATGATGCATGAAAAAGTGGAAAGCGAGCTGGACAGGCTGCAACGTGAAGGCATCATTGCGCCGGTGGAATTCAACGACTGGGCCAGTCCGATTGTTCCGGTACTCAAGGAGGACGGTATGGTTAGAATTTGCGGGGAGTATAAAGTAACGATTAACCGTTTTTCGCACAGGACCAGTACCCGCTACCCAAGGCAGACGACCTATTCATGACCCTGACTGGAGGAAAGACGTTCACCAAGCTGGACCTGACCTCGGCGTACATAACGCAGGAGCTGGAGGAATCTTCGCAAGGCCTCACCTGCGTCAACATGCACAAAGGTCTACAACTGGTGCCTGTTTGGGATTCGGTCGGCTGCAGCGATCTTCCAGCGGAACATGGAGAGCCTGCTAAAGTCGGTTCCTTGCACAATAGTCTTCCAGGACGACATATTGGTTACAGGTCGGGACACTGTGGAGCAGTGAAGAATCTGGAGGAGGTTCTTAGTCGGTTGGATCGTGTGGGGCTCAGGTTGAAACGCTCGAAGACTGTTTTCCTGGCACAGGACGTCGAATTCTTAGGAAGGAGAATCGCAGCAGACGGCATCAGACCCACCAATGCCAAGACGGAGGCCACAGAACGTGATGGAGTTGCGGTCGTTCCTGGGACTCCTTAACTATTTTGGTAATTTCCTACCTGGGTTAAGCACCCTGCTAGAACCCCTACATGCGCTACTGGGAAAGGGAGACGACTGGGTATGGGGGAATTCACAAGAGGCTGCCTTTAAGAAAGCCAGAAACTTATTATGTTCTACTAAACTGCCTGTCCTGTATAACCCATGTAAACGATTGGTGTTAGCTTGCGATATGTTGTCATACGGGGTCGGGTGTGTGTTACAACAGGCTAATAAATCGGGAATTTTGCAACCAGTTGCGTCTGCATGCAGGAGTTTGTCCAAGGCTGAAAGGGTTAACAGCATGGTTGAAAAAGAGGCTCTGGTGTGCATTTACGGGATAAAAAAAATGCACCAGTACTTATTTGGCCTCAAGTTCACGCTTGAAACTGACCACAAGCCGCTCATATCGTTATTCTCAGAGAGCAAAGGGATTAACACCAATGCCTCTGCCCACATCCAAAGATGGGCGCTCACGCTGTCGGCATAAAACTATGTCATCCGCCTCAGACCGGCACAGAGAACGGCGCAGATGCTCTCAGTCGGCTGCCATTGCCCACCGCCGGGTTGGAAATGGCACAGCCAGCGGACTCGCTCATGATCATGGAGGCATTTGAGAGTGAGAAATCCCCCGTTACAGCCCACCAGATCAGGACCTGGACCTTTACTGTTCCTGGCAAAAAACTGTGTCCTCCATGGGAGCTGGTCCAGTGTCCCAGTGGAGATGCAGGAAACGAATAAGCCATTCCACAGATGCAAAGATGAGCTGTCCCTGCAGGCGGACAGTCTTTTGTGGGGCAATCGCGTAGTCTTGCCCAAGAAAGGCAGAGACACATTCATTTGTGAACTGCACAGCACCCACCCAGGCATCGTGATGATGAAAACCATAGCCAGATCCCACATGTGGTGGCCTGGCATCGACTCAGATTTAGAGTCATGTGTGTGCCAGTGTAACACTTCCTCTCAGTTGAACAATGCACCCAGAGAGGCACTGCTAAGTTTGTGCTCCTGGCCATCCAAACCGTGGTCGAGGATCCATGTAGACTATGCGGGCCCATTCCTAGGCAAAATGTTTTTGGTTGTCGTGGACGCTTACTCAAAGCGGATTGAATGTGCGATAATGTCTGTAAGCATGTCCACGGCCACCATTGAAAGTCTATGAGTTATGTTTGCCACGCACGGCCTGCCTGATGTCCTAGTCAGCGACAATGGGCTGTGCTCCACCAGTGCTGAATTCAAGGAATTCATGACCCGCAACTGGATCAAACATGTCACATCTGCACTATTCAAGCCCGCATCCAACGGCCAGGCAGAACGGGCAGCTCAGACTATCAAGCAAAGCTTGAAACGGGTGTCGGAAGGCTCCCTGCAGACCCGGTTGTCCCGAGTACTGCTCAACTACCGCAACAGACCCCACTCACTCACCGGGATTCCCCCAGCTGAGCTGCTCATGAAAAGGCGCGTACAATAAGGCTTTCTCTGGTCCACCGTGATCTATATGGAACTCTAATAAAAAAGCTAAGGTCACACTTGCTCATTACACACAGTACTCAGTGTGACCATTTATTATGAGTGTAACAGGCAGAGCAGAGCAGAGTGTCTCTAACGATTAGTCTGAAAGGTAGAAAGCGGAGGACAAGCAGCATCAATAAAGTGTGTACCATGACCGCGCAAATTTGTCACGCAATATTGAGATCAATGATCCTGTGTTTGTGCTCAATTATGGACATGGTCCCAAATGGCTCGCTGGCACGGTCACAGCCAAAGAGGGGAGTAGGGTATTTCAGGTCAAACTGACCAATGGACAAAAGCACAGAAAACACTTGGACCAAATTAAAATGCAGTTCACCAACAGCTACATACAACCTGAAGAGGACACCACCAACTTTGACCCTCCAACACACACACAAGTGGCAACTGACATCACATTTGACCATGAAACAGAACTCATCATCCCCAACAGCCCGGCAAGGCCGGCTGCCCAACAGCCCAGTGAAGGACTGACCAACCCACCCACACCCGCATTTGTACCGAGACGATTGACAAGGGAGCGCAAAGCCCCAGATCGTCTCACCTCGTAAATAAGTGTACTGTTGACTTCACGGGGGAGTGATGTTATGTATTTAACCCCTTGTAACCTGCATCACACCTGTCCACCAGAGGGCCTACCTGTTGGAGTCCCAAGGGATCCCAGCATCCCTTGGGAGCACAGTATATAAGCAGGCCACCCACGAGGTACTTGCACTCTGGAACTCTAATAAAAAAGCTAAGGTCACACTTGCTCATTATACACAGTACTCAGTCTGACCATTTATTATGAGTGTAACAGGCAGAGCAGAGCAGAGCATCTCTAAGGGTTGGTCTGAAAGGTAGAAAGCGGAAAAAGTTACTTGCAGGAATATATTACAGGCCACTACCAAAATAAACAGAGATGGATGTATTGCTATGAAAGGCCATGTAAAAGATTAGTGTTAGATTCAGTTGTAATCTTGGGGGTTTTATTCTTCATGGAATTGATTGGGACCTACAGCTGGGACAGCAGGTGAAGGAACCCACAAGAGGAAGACAATACTGGATTTGCTCCTAACTCATGGGAGGTGGGGAATAAAAAAACAAGCTGATCTTAGGAAAGATTGATAATCACAGTGTTATTTTTAAGGATGAAATGAGGATTGAACAGATGAAAACTAGTAAATAATTGATTTTCAGGAGAACAACCTGCGAGGGGATGAAACATCAAATCAAAGTAGTGAAATGGCAGGGACCGTAGTACCATGGTTAAATAGAGTGCACGGGTTTCAAACATCCCTCGGAGCAGTTGATAGCCACTTTTCTCGAGCAAGAAGGGAAGAGAAGAATTGGACCCATTAAATCCTTGGTGGCTTTGGCTGCTTTATTAGCGATTTGCCAACTCGTGGAAACAGTCTTTACCAGAATAAAGTATTAACAGCAATGTAGAAATCCAATGCAAAACAATTTAAGTAGGAACTTGTTTCCAGTTCAAAATGATCTCACAAAACTTAAAAACATTATTTTAATACACAAAGGACTAGATTTTCTGTTTTCGGCGAAAATGGTAGCCTTACACCAAAATTACCGTTTTCGCTGCACTACAATTTTTAGGATTAACTTTTGGCTTTTACGTCTGCCATAAAGGCGGCATTGCATGACGATTCGCGGCGCAAACCGCGAGTTTCGGCAACTTTAGTTCGGGGCCGGGAGCGCAGCGAGAGAAGCCTTGGGAGGGGGGGAACAAACAAAAAAAAAATTCCAAAACACATTCACAACACATTCACAAAACCCTTACCTCCTAAAAACTTTTAACTTACTTTTTTTGCAGATTTTTATACTTACCACTGCTGGCAGGGCTGCACCGATAGGTTTGACCTGTCGGTATTCTGGGCACGGGTCGGGGAGTGCCGAAAGTACGACGACAATGCAATCTGCGTCGTTTCATGTTGGCGCACCTCTCCCCGGTGGTACATGGAAGCGCTGCCGCAAACAGGTACCCAAGGATCCCGCCGACTCGAATTTCGCCGCGGAGGGTCAAATCGCGGTGAAAACCGAGTCGCCAACCTAGCGAAAATCTGGCCCAGTGGCTACCCAATTGTGGAAATGTAACAATTAGCAACAGGCTAAAGATTTCACTGGAGATTTTGTTCAATGGGTTATAAGGTCAACTTCACTTGTGTGATAAACCCATGTTTCCACCAGGTGGCTTCAGCATTTCCTTTTCAAATGAGTAAGAACACTTCTGAAATTTGACTTTCCTTCTAATTGTGTGCCATGCAAATAGAATTACTGAAACAGCGGAAGATTTAAAAACATAAATGGCCAAAGATGAACAAATAACATTTCACTAATGCTCCCTTAAAAATGTTATTAAAATGCAATTTTTTTCTCCCTCTTTTCAACACCACACAGAAACTGGTGATGTATTCGAAACACAATTGAGTAAATAAGAATGGGAGAAGCAATTCATTTCAGTAACAACCATCATTCAAGCATTGAAAATGGGGTTGATGTGCACTAGGGAAATCATTTAAAGCTTTATGAGAAATGGATTGAAGCATTACTCTGAACGTGATTGATAAAAACAAGTGCTATGATCATCACTTGCAATAGCAATTCGACAAGAAGCATAACTCAGCTTGATGGGAATGACAAAATGAACAGAAATTGTCTGTGGTGTGTACAAAACAAGTCTGACTTTTTTCTGAGAGTTTGTCAGCTGTGATTCAGTGGGGAGCACACTTGCCTCTGAGTCAGAAGATTGTGGGTCCAAGGCTTGAGCACAAAAAATCTCGGCTGACATTCCAGTGCAGTGCTGAGGGAGTGCTGCACTGTCAGAGATGCTGTCTTTCAGATGAGACGTTAAACCGAGGCCCCGTCTGCTCTCTCAGGTGGACATAAAAGATTCCATGGCACTATTTCAAAGAAGAGCAGGGGAGTTATCCCCGGTGTCCTGGCCAATACTTCGCCCTCAATCAACATAACAAAAACAGATTATCTGATCATGATCACATTGCTGTTTGTAGGAGCTTGCTGTGAGCAAATTGGCTGCCGAGTTAGAAATCATCATCATCATAGGCAGTCCCTCGGAGTTGAGGATGACTTGCTTGCTCTCTAAAAGTGAGTTCTCAGGTGACTGAGGAGTCCAATATGGGACCTTCAGTCTCTGTCATAGGTGGGACAGATAATGGTTGAAGGAAGAGTGGGTGGGGAGTCTGGGTTGACGCACGCTTCTTCCGCTATCTACACTTGGTTTCTGCTTGTTCCCGGTGATGGGACTCGATGTGCTCAGCGCCCTCACCGATGCTCTTCCTCCACTTTGGACAGTCGTGGGTCAGGGATTCCCAGGAGTCGATGGGGATGTTGTACTTTATCAAGGAGGCTTTGAGGGTGTCCTTGAAGCACTTCCTGTGCCCACCCGGGGCTCGCTTGCCGTCTCAATGCTCCGCGTAGAGTGTTTGCTTAGGGAGTCTCGTGTCAGGCATGCGGACAATGTGGCCCGTCCAGCGGAGCTGATTGAGCGTGGTCAGTGCTTCGATGCTGGAGATGTTGGCCTGAGCGAGTACACTAATGTTGGTGCATCTATCCTGCCAATGGATTTTCAGGATCTTGCGGAGGCAGCGTTGGTGGTACTTCTCCAGTGTTTTGAGGTGTCTGCTGTATATGTGGCCCTTATGGCTAAAGGAATCAAGGGGTATGGAGAGAAAGCAGGAATGGGGTACTGAAGTTGCATGATCAGCCATGATCATATTGAATGGTGGTGAAGGCTCGAAGGGCTGAATGGCCTACTCCTGCACCTATTTTCTATGTTTCTATGTTTCTATATAGTCCACGTCTCTGAGCCATATTGGAGGGCGGGTATCACTACTACCCTGTAGGCCAAAAGCTTGGTGCCGGATTCGATAGCCCTTGACTTATATTGAGGTTTTTTTAAGGAACTGTCATTAGAAAGATGTTTAGAATAAAAAGCATTAGAATTAGAGATTGCAGTCAAAGTCCACAGTTTTTGATGGATAAAGCAATTATCAGTTATGTGGAGCTTTACATGGATGAAATGAATAACGAGAAGTAATATTTTCATATTTTATTTTTAAACTGGTTTGGGGTTTCAGCTGCAACTTTGATAGGTTAGCAGAGGTTGGAAAAATACAACTTTTCATTAGTTAATCATGGAGATTGGGGAACTTCGGCGGGTCCAGTTAGAGAGTTCGTTGGGTTTTCACCTGGTGATTCACAACTTGCAAGTGAGCACAAGCAGGCACTGGTAGCAGGGACAGCTGGGGAAGAGTCCGCATCAGCAGACACAATCCTCTCCATGCTCTACTCAGCTGGACACAGATACTGAACCACTAGTGTCATCATTGAGAAAGAGAATGATAGAGGTGCATCAGCAACTTTACGAGGTATTGTCAGACGTACCAGGCACACTCTCCACAATAGCGAAGAGTGAGGAGTCTTACTCGAGCACTAGTGGATTGGTGGAGCAGGTAATTGTGAGAATGTAGTGAGTGGTCTTCTCCATGGAGCTTCAAGCACGGCTCTCAAATGAGTGCATGCAGGCCACGACTATGCCAGTGCAGACTTTGGATGCCAACATGTCTGCTGCCTTAAACCGGATGACAGATACCTTTTCCAAGGTCTTACAGTGCGTCACTGATCTTCACCAAACTGCTCGCCAGCAAAGTGATAGGAGTGACGTGGCACTGGCTCAGGAGGGAGATGATGGCAAAAGAGGACATGGAAGTGGAAACTCCAGTCAATGCGCTCCAACTTCTCACACGTTGCCCGCCCCCCACCCTCAGCCAGTAGCTGACATGTTGTCTTGTGTCCTGATGTCCGAGTCTACAGGTAGAGTGGTCCTTGACGCGGCCCACAGGGGCTCCAAAACCTAGAGGTCATAGGCCAAAAAGCATCTCAGCAGTCAGAGCAGGGATCTAAGCATCCTGCCTCTACCTCTGCTGAAGCCACACGGAATAAATCACTTAGAAGTGGTAGAAAACGTAAGGACAAGAAATTGTAATTCACCAAGGGTATAAAAAAAAAGATAAAGACAGAGATGATAGCATATGAGAGTAAACTAGCAAGAAATATAAAAACAGACAGAGCTTCTACAAGTATATAAAAAGGAAGCGGGTAGCTAAAGTAAATTTTAGTCCCTTAGAGGATGGGACCGGAGAAGTAATAATGGGAAACAGGGAAATGGCAGAGCTATTGGGGGAGGGGGGAACGGCGGGGGAACTTAAAACAATCACTATCACTGGTGATAAAGTACTAGGCAAACTAATGGGATTAAAGGTGGACAAATCCCCTGGACCTGATGGCTTGCGTCCTGGGGTCTTAAAAGAAGTGGCTGCAGAGATAGTGGATGCATTGGTTGTAATCTCCCAAAATTCCCTGAATTCTGGAGAGGTCCCAGTGGACTGGAAAACCACAAATGTAAGACCCCTACTTAAGGATGGAGAAATACAGAAAGCAGGAAACTACAGACCAGTTAGCCTAACATCTGTCATTGGGAAAATTCTGGAGTCCATCATTAAGGAAGTAATGGCAGGACATTTAGAAAAACATAATACAGTCAAGCATAATACAGTTTTATGAAAGGGAAATCAGGTTTAACAAATTTGCTGGATGTAACGAGCAACGTGGATAAGGGGGAACCAGTAGATGTTGTGCATTTTGATTTCTAGAAAGCATTCGATAAGGTGCCACATAAAAGGTGACTGCACGATATAAGAGCTTATGGGGTTGGTGATAATATATTAGTGTGGATAGAGGATTGGCTAACTAACAGAAAACAGAGAGTTGGGATAAATGGGTCATTATCAGGTTGGCAATTTGTAACGAGTGGGGCGCCAACTGTCTGTGGGGCAACAACCTATGGCCTCATGAAGAATCTCCTAGCTCCGGCAAAACCAACAGTGAAATCCTATGAAGAATTGTGCACGCTGGTCTGGGAGCACCTAAATCCTAAGGAAAGCATTTTGATGGCGAGGTATCGGTTCTACAAGTATCAACAATCGGAGGGACAGGAAGTAGCGAGCTATGTCGCCGAACTAAGGCGCCTTGCAGGATATTGTGAATTTGAGGGATTCCTAGAACAAATGCTTAGAGACTTTTTCTTACTGGACATTGGCCAGGAGGCAATCTTTTGCAAACTGTTGACTGTAGAAACTCCAAATCTGAGTAAAGCCATAACGATAGCCCAGGCATTTATGTCCACCAGCGACAACACCAAACAGATTTCGCAGAACAAAGAAGTTTCGGCCAGTACTGTGCATAAAGTAATGTCGGTTTCGAGCAGAAATATACATGGCAGAACGTACACGCTGGCTACTGCTGCCCAACCTCAGATAACCCAGAGTCCACTATCAATCGTTAATGCGAGGCAGTTAACACCTTGTTGGCGTTGTGGAGGTGATCATCGGCCCCATCAATGCCGCTTCAAGCACTATGCGAGCAACGGTTGAAGAACAATGGGACACCTCTGGCAAATGTGCAGGCGAGCTGCAAACCCTGCAAACTACCAAGTTGCAGAGAAAAATCGATCCACTGTGGATTAGGCTGAATTGGAGACTCATACCGAGGGGGCAGAAGTGTACGGGGTACACTCATTCACTACGAAATGTCCCCCAATAATGTTGAAAGTTAAACTGAATGGAATTCCAGTATCTATGGGACTGGACACGGGTGTGAGTCAGTCCATAATGAGTAAAAAGGCCTTCGACAGGCAAAAAGGCTCACAGGCCCAAGCTCAGCCCCATTCACACCAAACTAAGGACTTACACCAAGTAACTAATCCCTGTAATTGGCAGTGCAGAAGTCAATGTCTCCTATGATGGAGCAGTACACGAACTCCCGCTGTGGATTGTGCTGGGGATTGCCCCACATTGTTTGGCAGAAACTGGCTGGGAAAAATCCGCTGGAACTGGGACGACATCTGAGTGCTTTAGTCCGTCAACAACGCCTCATGTGCCCAGGTCCTGAGCAAGTTCCCATCATTGTTCGAGCCAGGCATTGGAAGCATCTCGGGGGCGAAAGTGCAAATCCATTTGGTTCCCAGGTACGCGACCCATCCACCACAGGTTTCAGGCGGTACCGTACATAATGCGTGAGAAAGAGGAAATTGAGCTGGACAGGCTGTAGCGAGAAGTACTGGTGGAATTCAATGAGTGGGCTAGTCCGATTGTCCCGGTACTTAAAGAGGACGGCACGGTTAGAATTTGTGAGGACTATAAAGTAACGATTGACCGTTTTTCGCTATAGGACCAGTACCCGCTACCCAAGGCAGACGATCTATTTGCGACCCTGGCTGGAGGGAAGACGCTCACCAAGCTGGACCTGACCTCGGCCTACATGATGCAGGAGCTGGAGGAGTCTTCAAAAGGCCTCACTTGCATCAACACGCACAAAGGTCTATTCATCTATAACAGGTGCCCGTTCGGGATTCGGTCGGCTGCGGCAATCTTCCAATGGAATATGGAAAGCCTGCTAAAGTCAGTTCCTTGCACCGTGGTTTTCCAGGACGACATACTGGTGACAGGTCTGGATACCATTGAGCACTTGAAGAATCTGGAAGAGGTTCTTAGTCGGTTGGATCACATGGGGCTCAGGTTGAAACGCTCGAAGTGTGTTTTCCTGGTGCAGGAGGTCAAGTTCTTGGGGAGAAGAATCGCAGTAGAGGGCATCAGACCCTCTGACGCCAAGACGGAGGCCATCAAGAACACGCAGAGTCCACAGAATGTGACGGAGCTGTGGTTGTTCCTGGGACTCCTTAACTACTTCGGTAATTTCCTACCTGGGTTAAGCACCCTGCTAGAACCCCTACATGCACTACTGCGCAAGGGAGACGACTGGGTATGGGGGAATTCACAAGTGGCTGCCTTTAAGAAAGCCAGAAATCTGTTGTGTTCAAACAAACTGCTTGTCCTGTATAACCCTTGTAAAAGCTTAGTGCTAGCTTGCGATGCATTGTCATACGGGGTCGGGTGTGTGTTACAGCAGGCTAACGAATCGGGGATTTTGCAACCGGTCACGTATGCGTCCAGGAGTTTGTCCAACGTCGAAAGGGCCTACAACATGATTGAAAAAGAGGCTCTGGTGTGCGTTTACGGGGTAAAAAAATGCACCAGTACTTATTTGGCCTCAAGTTTGAGCTTGAAACTGACCACAAGCCGCTCATATCGCTGTTCTCTGAGAGCAAAGGGATTAACACCAATGCCTCTGCCCGCATCCAAAGATGGGCGCTCACGTTGTCGGCATACAACTATGTAATCCGCCACAGACCGGGCACAGAGAACTGCACAGATGCTCTCAGTCGGCTGCCATTGCCCATCACCGGGGTAGAAATAGCACAGCCAGCTGACTTGCTCATGGTCATGCAGCCATTCGAGCACGAAAAGTTCCCCGTTACGGCCCGCCAGATCAGGACCTGGACCAGCCAGGATCATTTACTGTCCTTGGTAAAAAACTGTTTCCTCCATGGGAGCTGGTCCAGTGTCCCAGCAGAGATGCAGGAGGCGATTAAGCCGTTCCACAGGCGCAAAGACGAAATGTCCCTGCAGGCGGACTGTCTGTTGTGGGACAATCGCGTGGTCTTGCCCAAGAAAGGCAGAGATACGTTCATTTGTGAACTGCACAACACCCACCCATGCACTGTAATGATGAAAGCCATAGCCAGATCCCATGTGTGGTGGCCCGGCATCAACTCAGAGTTAAAGTCATGCGTGCACCAGTGCAACACTTGCTCTCAGCTGAGCAATGCACCCAGAGAGGCATCGCTAAATTTGTGGTCGTGGCCCTCCAAACCGTGGTCGAGGATCCACGTGGACTATGCGGGCTCATTTCTAGGCAAAATGTTTTTGGTTGTCGTGGACGCTTACTCAAAATGGATTGAATGTACGATAATGTCTGTAAGCACATCGACAGCCACTATTGAAAACCTACGAGCCATGTTTGCCACGCACGGCTTGCCTGATGTCCTAGTCAGCAACAATGGGCTGTGCTTCACCAGTGCTGAATTCAAGGAATTCCTGACCCGCAATGGAATCAAGCATGTCACATCTACCCCATTGAAGCCCGCATCCAACGGTCAGGCAGAACGGGCAGTCCAAACCATCAAGCAACGCTTGAAACGTGTGTCGGAAGGCTCGCTGCAGACCAGGCTGTCCCGAGTGCTGCTCAGCTACCGCACTAGACCTCATTCACTCACCGGGGTACCCCCAGCCGAGTTGCTCATGAAAAGGGCGCTAAAAACAAGGCTCTCTCTTGTCCACCCTGATCTCCATGATCACGTGGAAGGCAAGCAGCATCAACAAAGTGTGTACCATGACCGTGCAAAATTGTCATGCGATATTGAGATCAATGATCCTGTGTTTGTGCTCAATAATGGACATGGTCCCAAATGGCTCACTAGCACGGTCACAGCCAAAGAGGGGAGTAGGGTGTTTCAGGTCAAATTGGCCAATGGACAAATGTACAGGAAACATTTGGACTAAATCAAATTGCGGTTCACCAACAGCTACGAACAACCCGCAGAAGACACCACCAACTTTGACCCTCCAACACACACACAAGTGGCAACCGACATCACAGTTGACCACGAAGCCGAACTCACCATCCCCAGCAGCCCGGCAAGGCCGGCTGCCCAACAGCCCAGTGAAGAACTAATCAACTCACCCATACCCGCATTTGTACCGAGACCATCGACAAAGGAGTGAAAAGCCCCAGATCGTCTCACCTTGTAAATAAGTGCACTGTTGACTTCACAGGGGAGTGATGTTATGAATTTAACCCCTTGTAACCTATATTACACTGCCACCAGAGGGCATACCTGTTGGAGTCCCAAGAGATCCCAGGGTCCCTTGGGAGCACGGTATATAAGCAGGCCATCCACGAGGTACCTGCACTCTGGAGTCGTATTAAAGAAGCTAAGGTCACACTTGCTCATTGTACACAGTACTCAGTTTCATCTTTTATTATGGGTTTATCAACCTTCACCTTCTTATTGTTGCAAACACAACCATCCTGACAATGAGGTGCTGCAACATTAATGCACCTCCCCTTTAAGTAGTGGAAAATGTTTGTGGCAAACATGACTGTGAATTAGACTGGCCCGGATATTAGTCCTCCTGTTGAGAATTTAGCCAATGAGCATTAGTTTTAGTGCTGAAACATAGAAACATAGAAACATAGAAAATAGGTGCAGGAGTAGGCCATTCAGCCCTTCGAGTCTGCACCACCATTCAATAAGATCATGGCTGATCATTCCTTCAGTACTCCTTTCCTGCTTTCTCTCCATACCCCTTGATCCCTCTAGCCGTAAGGGCCATATCTAACTCCCTCTTGAATATATCCAATAAACTGGCATCAACAACTCTCTGTGGCAGGGAATTCCACAGATTAACAACTCTCTGAGTGAAGAAGTTTCTCCTCATCTCAGTCCTAAACGGCCTGCTCCTTATCCTAAGACTGTGTCCCCTGGTTCTGGACTTCCCCAACATCAGGAACATTCTTCCCGCATCTAGCCTGTCCAGTCCAGTCAGAATCTTATATGTTTCTATGAGATCCCCTCTCATCCTTCTAAACTCCAGTGACTATTATCATGTTAATGAAGCGTGAGCACGAATTCTGTGTGCTATGTAGACCATTTTCAAGTGGCGCAGTTTAACCTCATTTGGTCTTAACATTGCCCATTGCATGTCTATGTCCAATTTTTAGCCCTCAGATTTGTAAAAGCAATTAATTAAATTTCTCAATCCCACTTTTTGAAGAAGTATCCAATTGTTTGAATAATGGGAATGCAGAAGATGCAATGCATATGGATTTTCAGAATGCATTCAAAAAGGTTTCTCACAGGAGGCTTGATACAAAAATTAGGTGTGTGTGGAGCAAGAGGAAATGAAGCAATGTGGATTGAGCATAGGATAACGGACAGGAAACTGAGAATCCTCCTATGAGTCATGTGAAGCCCAACACTTAACCAGGGAAACCTAACTGAACCCTGAGGGGATTGATTTGTTACCTTCTGCAAGAAGCCCACTGCTTCCAATGATAGAAATGCCACAGTAATTATTTTTGTTAGGCTTTATTTCCAGTATTGGAGGGACATGGTGCCACTCCAACTTGGCTGCAGGCAGATCAAGTGGAGCATCGCTGATGAGCCCTTACATGTGCAGGCTGCCTAACCTGAGAACGTAAAAGACCCCGGGGGCAAAATTGCGTATCACCCCTCTTGGGGCGTTAACCTTGGCAAGGCGGGATTTGCTGCTCTCGATGCGGACATCCCGCCCCACGACCTAAATTCGGGTTACCGCCCTCGAGAGGAAGTGGAGCGCAATGTCGGGAGCTGGTCAGGGGCGTTAACCTCGAGAATGCTGCAGTGCTATGCAGCCTCTCCAAAAGCGCTAACGCGAGCACGGGGCCCACCCCTTCCATTAAACGGGAGGGCTCACTGCGGGCTCTGCAGTGGTTTGGAGGGACGTCCACTACGCCACAGAAGCAGAGTGCCGGGCTGCACCATCGCAGCACAGACCCCGCAAAACACGGAACTGAAGGTCAGTATGCCGAAAAAACAAAATGGTGCCGCGCACTTCCCCTTTAAGTTTTACCCTGAGAATGGAGTGTGGCCCCGTTCACAACCCGCAAGGCTGGCGCTGACATCAACTGCGGCAGCCTCAAGGGATGCTGGCCAATTTTCTCCGCGCAGTGAAAACGGGTCGCAGTGCATGGCAATGACTTCATCGCAGAGGCGCAGCGGCCCAGGCCGCTAACGGTGGGAACGGGACACTACCGGTTTGGTGCCTCCGCTAACTCGTGCGCAATTTCGCGAACCCAGTACCCAGTAGTGCTCCCCCGCCCTTCGGGTGGGAAATGGTTTGAGCCCAGTTAGCGCCCTCTGGGGACACGAACGGGAGTCGCAAACCATGCAAACTTCTCCCTCCCCCCCGCCCCATTCCTAAAATTTGCAACAGGTTCTGGATGTGTCTGCTCAGGAGCAGTTTGGATCTGTTCTATTGCTCTTACCAACAGAGGAGCAGTCCTGACGTAATTTCAGATCCATAGAGTAAAAGAGTAAAGCTGTAAAGATATATTTGTGCCAGGCAATGGTTAGAAACATAGAAACATAGAAAATAGGTGCAGGAGTAGGCCATTCGGCCCTTTGAGCCTGCGCCACCATTCAATAAGATCATGGCTGATCATTCACCTGTAAGGGGAGCTTGGGGTGTGGGTTCGAATCCACACTCCCCTTGGGTTCTGTATGTGCGATTTATGAGGGTGGGTGAGTAATGAGACAGTGAGTAATGAGACAGTGGGTAAGAGTACAAAATGGCTAATGTTGTTAATCTAGAATAACAAACACAAAGATAGAGGGCATAGGAAGAGGTCATAAAATGGCAGTGATGGCAAACTCTCATTCAACAACCCGAAAAATCTCGCAACAGGGAAGGGGTAAACAAGAAGTTAAAACATCCCACTCACACACAACCACACCTCCCACTCCCACCCTCCCTACCAATTCCTGTCCTAAATTGAGTCTGTGAGGGGGTTTGGGCTCTACTCACAATCCTATCAACTCCGGGGTTCTGTAGCAATTATTTCAGCTCGGGGTCCCTCTGGGGTGGGTTTTATGTTGTTCAGTTTTCCCATTCGAAGTTGCGTCGGTTTCTTCTATCTGCCTCTCGGTTATCGTCAGACTACAGTTGTGAATCCAGGTTATTGAACCAGGTGTCCAGGTCTGCACAGCTCTGCGTGCCCCAGCCTGATGCTTCGGCTATTCTCACCCTGTCCAGTATGTTCAGGCTAACAGCAGCACCTGCTGCCACTTACCAACCAGGAGGTTGGCTCGTGGGCTTTTAGTCTCGACCAAAATCAAAGTTTGCAAAACTCTCTCGGCTCCTTTTTGGTCCACAACTCCCTTTTTCCACAACTCCTTTTCTCCACAGCAGTCTTTTCTCCACTGTTTTCTGGTGGTTCTGTGTCCTATATTTGTATTCAATTCAGTTCTGCTCTTTTCGTGCTCAAACCCAGTGGGTGGTCAATTGTGTAAGTTTGAGCGGCGAGATAGCTTTGAATATTTAATCAGAAGATGTCACAGGTACACGCAGGTGTGAGGACCAGGGTATTGTTTCAGTGCACATAGGTGCCCAAAAGTCTGTGGGTCCTTTGTTATAGTCCTGGGAGTCAGTGGGCCATTCCTGCAGTGATTCATCGTTTTGATTCAAAACTATTGTCCATATTAATTAGGTAGATAATGGCCCACATTCGTAGTTTGATTTGGGGGGGGGAAGTCATAAGAACATAATAACATAAGAATTAGGAACAGGAGTAGGCCATCTAGCCCCTCGAGTCTGCTCCGCCATTGAACAAGATCATGGCTGATCTGGCCGTGGACTCAGCTCCACTTACCCGCCCGCTCCCCATAACCCTTAATTCCCTTATTGGTTAAAAATCTATCTATCTATGATTTGAATACATTCAATGAGCTAGCCTCAACTGCTTCCTTGGGCAGAGAATTCAACAGATTCACAACCGTCTGGGAGAAGAAATTCCTTCTCAACTCGGTTTTAAATTGGCTCCCCCGTATTTTGAGGCTGTGCCCCCTAGTTCTAGTCTCCCGACCAATGGAAACAACCTCTCTGCCTCTATCTTGTTTATCCCTTTCATTATTTTAAATGTTTCGATAAGATCACCCCTCATCCTTCTGAACTCCAACGAGTAAAGACCCAATCTACTCAATCTATCATCATAAAGCAACCCCCTCATCTCTGGAATCAGCCTAGTGAATCTTTTCTGTACCCCCTCCAAAGCTAGTATATCCTTCCTTAAGGTGACCAAAACTGCATGCAGTACTCCAGGTGCGGCCTCACCAATACCCTGTACAGTTGCAGCATGACCTCCCTGCTTTTGTACTCCATCCCTCTCGCAATGAAGGCCAACATTCCATTCGCCCTCCTGATTACCTGCTGCACCTACAAACTAACTTTTTGGGATTCATGCACAAGGACCCCCAGGTCCCTCTGCATCACAGCATGTTGTAATTTCTCCCCATTCAAATAATATTCCCTTTTACTGTTTTTTTTTCCAAGGTGGATGACCTCACATTTTCCGATATTGTATTTCATCTGCCAAACCTTAGCCCATTTGCTTAACCTATCTAAATCTCTTTGCAGCCTCTCTGTGTCCTCTACACAACCCGCTTTCCCACTAATCTTTGTGTCATCTGCAAATTTTGTTACACTACACTCTGTCCCCTCTTCCAGGTTATCTATGTATATTGTAAACAGTTGTGGTCCCAGCACCGATCCCTGTGGCACACCATTAACCACCGATTTCCAACCCGAAAAGGACCCATTTATCCCGATTCTCTGCTTTCTGATAGCCAGCCAATTCTCTATCCATGCTAATACATTTCCTCTGACTCCACGTACCTTTATCTTTTGCAGTAACCTTTTGTGTGGCACCTTATCGAATGCCTTTTGGAAATCTAAATACACCACATCCATCGGTACACCTCTATCCACCATGCTCGTTATATCCTCAAAGACTTCCAGTAAATTAGTTAAACATGATTTCCCCTTCATGAATCCATGTTGGTCTGCTTGATTGCACTATTCCTATCTAGATGTCCCGCTATTTCTTCCTTAATGATAGCTTCAAGCATTTTCCCCACCACAGATATTAAACTAACCGGCCTATAGTTACCTGCCTTTTGTCTGCCCCCTTTTTTAAACAGTGGTGTTACATTAGCTGCTCTCCAATCCGCTGGTACCTCCCCAGAGTCCAGAGAATTTTGGTAGATTATAATGAATGCATCTGCTATAACTTCCGCCATCTCTTTTAATACCCTAGGATGCATTTCATCAGGACCAGGGGACTTGTCTCCCTTGAGTCCCATTAGCCTGTCCAGCACTACCCCCCTAGTGATAGTGATTGTCTCAAGGTCCTCCCTTCCCACATTCCTGTGACCAGCAATTTTTGGCATGGTTTTTGTGTCTTCCACTGTGAAGACCGAAGCAAAATAATTGTTTAAAGTCTCAGCCATTTCCATGTTTCCCATTATTAAATCCCCCTTCTCATCTTCTAAGGGACCAACATTTACTTTAGTCACTCTTTTCCGTTTTATATATCTGTAAAAGCTTTTACTATCTGTTTTTATGTTTTGCGCAAGTTTACTTTCGTAATCTATCTTTTCTTTCTTTATTGCTTTCTTAGTCATTCTTTGCTGTTGTTTAAAATTTTCCCAATCTTCTAGTTTCCCACTAACCTTGACCACCTTATACGCAATGGTTTTTAATTTGATACTCTCCTTTATTTCCTTGGTAATCCACCGCTGGTTATCCCTTCTCTTACCGCCCTTCTTTTTCACTGGGATATATTTTTGTTGAGCACTATGAAAGAGCTCCTTAAAAGTCCTCCACTGTTCCTCAATTGTGCCACCGTTTAGTCTGTGTTTCCAGTCTACTTTTCAAACTGGGCCGGGGAGTTCTTATTGGTTAAGATTTCCCCACTTCAGGCCCGACTCGACCCCTGATTGGCCTGCCAGAATGCACTTTTCCCCCTTTAGCCAGTGCCTCGGTCTCGCTTGTGAGCCAGACTCCACAATGTCTGCATCCACCCACACGTTTTCCCAGCCTTCTTTTACTTGGTCAAAAATGTTCATTTAGTGTATGGAACCATCCCATGTTAGTTTTCTTGTCATTACAGTGTTTCAAATGTGGTCGTGGATTTTCGAACCTTACACCCCTTTCCTGCTTTCTCTCTATACCCCTTAATCCCTTTAGCCGTAAGGGCCATATCTAACTCCCTCTTGAATACATCCAATGAACTGGCATCAACAACTCTCTGCGGTAGAGAATTCCACCGGTTAACCACTCTCTGAGTGAAGAAATTTCTCCTCATCTCAGTCCTAAATGGCTTACCCCTGTCCTTAGACTGTGTCCCCTGGTTCTGGACATCCCCAACATCGGGAACATTCTTCCTGGATCTAACCTGTCCAATCCCGTCAGAATTTTATATATTCCTATGAGATCCCCTCTCATCCTTCTAAACTCCAGTGAATACAGGCCCAGTCGATCCAGTCTCTCCCCATATGTCAATCCTGCCATCAGTCTGGTGAACCTTCGCTGCACTCCCTCAATAGCAAGAATGTCCTTCCTCAGATTAGGAGACCAAAACTGAACACAATATTCCAGGTGAGACTTCACCAAGGCCCTGTACAACTGGAAAAACAGGAAAAGGGATGTTTTGTAATCATGTGATAACATTCGTGTTTTTACTAGTTTCAAAAACAAATAGTTCAAATAACCTTTCAACAGATTCATGGTTTACAGTTTAAGTGCTGCCAATTCTAACTTCTTTTGAAAGTTATCCCCATCCATCCCGTTTTCTCTCCTGTTATTTTGAACTTCCCGACTATGGTTGTGCAGGCACTGGTGTCTGGCAGACTGGCTGTACTCAATGCGTGAGCCTCGACAGTGGGCGCGATCAGGCTATTTGACTGAGGGAAGCAACACTGTCAAATCTTATCGTGTGCTCAATCCCCCTCCCCATTAAACACACACATAATCCAGCAGGGGCTTTGGATAAGTATGGGGAGTGTGAACCCTGGATGAATCTTGCTTTCTCTGCCAGGCGTCTGAAGCTAATTACCAGCACTCCAGCTCTTAAATAAAATTGAGATGCTGGGACCATTTATATTAACGCATTCGAGGTAGTGCTGCAGCAGGCGGCACTGAGTGATGTCAGTGGAAGTGTAGGCGTTGTGGAGTCCGCGGTAACTCGCTCAGCGCAGCCCCAGAGGGCAGACAGTGTCCTGGAAAAGCACGAATGTCGGCAGCAGCGGTGGCGGCGCAGGGGATGAGAAGGTACCGAAGTGGGAACCGAAGTGGGAAGCCCTTTGGCAGACTGCGAGCGGGAGGTGGGGCGGGACTGGTAGAGAGGAGGCTCTTTAGGCAATGCTTGGCGATCTGTTCACCAACTGGGGTGCGCTGCCCCGCCGCTCCCTGCCAGCGACGGGCATTACTGTCTTGGTCTGGCGGTAAAGATAAGTCCACGGTGTCTTATCTTTGGCTAATTGAAACCCGGGGAACACCCCGCAACCGGAATCCAGGCAGTTTAACAAAGTCCTGCTACCGCACCGAACGTCCCAGTTAATACAAACAATGTGCTTCTAATTTCTATCTTGTGACCCCTTCCCATCAGTGTAACGCTCTGTAATTCGGGGTAAAAAGGGGGAAAAAAGGGACGATGGAGACTTTTCAGCGCCGGCGCTGCTCCGTGTCTCAGGTTCAATGGCAGCACTGCCGCCTGTGAGGCAGGTTCCAAGCCCCAGCACACAATCCCGGTGCCGTGCTGAGTTCCAGCTCCAGCCTTTGGAGCGAGACCTGAAACCAAGGTTCTGTCTGCCTTCTCAGCTGGACCGAAAAGATCTCGTGGCACTATTTCAAAGAAGAGCAGGGGTGCTTTCTCTGGCCAATATTTATTTCCTCAACCAACATCACTAAAAATGCAGATTACCTGGGCCATTGTTAAATTTTTGTAGTTTCTAAACCGAATGAATCCAGGATGGGAATATAGCCAAGTACAGAAAATGTAGGTTGCATAGGCAAATTAGGTAGCGAGGTAAAACATGTTTAGCAGCCCATATTTTAACAGTTGCACATGTCACTACAAATGCAAAACAAATGTCCATATATTTACTGCATATGTGATGTCATACTATTGAAGTGCATTCAGACATTGTTATTAAATAATACATTAAATGTTCAGCCATGAACTCATTGAATGGCGGTGCAGGATAGAATGGCCGAATGGCCTACTCCTGCACCTATTTTCTATGTTTCTATGTTTCTATAACTGTTCAGGAACGTCCGTTTTTTGTATCCACTGTCGCCACTACTGCATTTCTATAGCGCCTTTCACAACGTCAGGACGTCCCAAAGCACTTGACAGCCAATTAAGTACTTTTGAAGTGTAGTTGCTGTTGTTTTCTACATTACAACAATGACTACATTCCAAAAGTACTTCATTGGCTTTAAAGCACTTTTGAGAGCTTCGGTGATAGTGAAAGGCACTATATAAATCCAAATCTTTCTTCTTTAATATAGGAAACGTGGCGGCCTATTTGTGCACAAGCAAGCTCCCACAAACAGCAACGTGACAATGACCAGATAATCTGTCTTTATTAAATTGATTGAGGTATCAATATTGACCAGGACACCGGGAATAACTATCCTGCTCTTCTTTGAAATAGTTTCATAGGATCTTTTATCTCCACCTGAGAGAGCAAACAAAATCGTCCAAAGACAGGGCATCAGATGTTCTGTCTGCCTTCCCATGGCATCCCGTGGCACTATTTCAAAGAAAAGAAGAGGAGTTCTCTGGCCAATATTTATTCCTCAACCAGCATCACTAAAAATACAGATTACCTGGTCATGATTTAATTAATGTTTGTGCGACCTTGCTGTGTGCAATTTGGCTGCTGCGTTTCCTACATTGCAACAGTGACTAAACTTCAAAAGTTAATTATTTGCTGTAAAGAACTTTGGGTCGTGAAAGGCGCCAAATAAATGCAAGTATTTCTCTTTCTGAAGGACACTGTGACTTCACTAAGCCGGACCTCTGAGCGCGTATGAGGCGGGAATATCCCACATGCTCTCACCTACTGCTCAACTGGATTCTTTTGGAAAAAACAATGTTTTCCACCCAACCCCAAAAAGAAAAGTGAAAACATTTCCAGCAGACCCAGTGCAGTATCTGTCACTGAACGAATGAGTCGTGGCACTGTCGAGGAAATTTCTAAGTTAAATTAACTCAGGCGGAGGCTTTCAGAGTCGTGCTTCGAGAGAATTTTATTTTAAAAAGCGAGATATCTCGGAGAGCCTGCTTGGACCGTACCAAGGCAGAAAACTCTCCTGTACAAGCAAATTGTCCCTATCTTTATACAGAAATAGAATACAGAAATAGAATAGGAATCTTATTCATTAGTTCTGTGAGTACAAAGGTCGTCTCGGGAGGCACACACTCTATCTGTCCTTGCATAGTTTCTCCCTGTTCACAGTCTGATAAGCAGAATATCAGGAGACTCCCTTTTAATACCGGATAGTCATTTAATTACATTTCTAAGTTTCAAGGCTAAAAAGTGTGGGTGTTGTTCAAGTCCTATTATTTCTTCAAATATAGCAAAAACAGAATTTAACCCTTCCCTTTACCATAAGCCATAGATTCATAGATTCTTTCTTCCACAGGCACTTTACAAATCCACATTTTTTTTTCCCCTAACAACTGACTGGGTCTTATTGTCATAGAGAATGTCGCTTGTTTACAGCTCTGCAATCCTGGGATAAAAGTTTCCTCCACCAAGATGGGATTCTGGGCATCGCTCCACCCAGTTTTATTTCTATCCTTATTAGTTTCTACCAGACTGGCATCCCTAAGAGACAGAAGAGAAAAGGAATTCTCCAAAGAAATAATGAAATCTGCACCATTAATCGATGGGTATGTTCTCGATATTCACCTTATTTCCTTACACACCATTCACTATTTAGGAGACTGTTAATTTATAGAAGGGTAAGAGATGAAAAGCAAATTGAAAGCCGATAACAGAAAATGTTGGAAATACACAATGGCGCTAAACTAAGTAGTGGTTATAGGACAAGGGAACAGAGGTGGAAATAGGCACTCATGGTGATGGAGCGTATATGGGGTTGGAATCTCAGCTCCGAGTCAAGTAGGATATCAAGGCTGCAAACGGTCAGGTTCAGCACCAGCCAGTGGCTAAAGAAAGGGATGGAGTCGGTGGCTAGGGAACAGAGTTCGTGACAAGGACCGAAGACAATAGCTTTGGTCTTGCCAATATTTAGTTGGAGGAAATTTCTGCTCATCCAATACTGGATGTTGGACAAGCAGTGTGACAAATCAGAGGCAGTGGAGGGGTCGAGAGAGGTGGTGGTGAGGTACAGCTGTGTGTAAATGTGGAACCTGATATTGTGTTTTCGGGTGATGTTGTTGAGGGGTAGTATGTAGATGAGAAATAGGAGGGGGGCAAGGTTAGATCCTTTGCGGACTCCAGATGTAATGGTGCGGGAACAGGAAGAGAAGCCATTGCAGGCGATTCTCTGGCTACTGGATAGATAGCACTGGAGCTAGGCGAGAACAACCAAGAATGATTAGCACATGAAATGGACTTCTGGGTACAGTAGTGGTGACAAAATCATGCAATCAGTTAAAGAACAATTGGGTGCCATGATGGGAGACGAGGTTGGAGGGGTTGATATTGACCAAATGGTGTTAACTGATGTAGGTAAAGCAGAATCAAGACAATTTAACTTCCAAAAGTAGCATTTAGAATAAGCTGATAATCATTTGTTATTGTTCTTAGCCACAATGATTTAGCACTACAGCTGAGAAGACACTTTAACAACAACCTGACTGCAGTTGATTTGAAAACTGTGACCAAGACGTATACAAATATTAACAAACTAAAAGAAGGAAATGTGGGAGCCCAGGTATGTATTCTCAGTTTTCTTCTTTCATTCTCCTTTCTGCTGCTTTCTCCTCCTCCCGCCATGTCATCCCAGTTTGGAAGCCTGGTACATTCTACAAGGCATGAGTTGTTGAGAAGATGAACTGGCCAGTGGAGTAGAGTGAGCTTTCATAATGAGTGGTACTTTTATTATTTGAAATTAAGAGGGGCTTTGGTTGGCTATTGTGGCTGTAACTTGATCACCTAGCATCATGGGTTGGCATTCTGTAGTTTCAGCCCCTGCTGGGATTCAAACCCAGATTGCAAGGTCAGTACCTTAAACTCTCAGCTGCTGAGTTTCAGTTAACTGCAACCTTTGTAAACACATATCTGGAGAATCACAGCCAGTTTCACTGCACTAAATGGAAAATCTGTACATATGTATATAAAATGTGTGTGTGTGTGTGTTCCTCACTCCTCTTTTTTCTGATTGTATTTTCTATGCCTGTTCACCTCTTATTTTTTTCGCTTCAGAAAGGTGCCTACCCAAAAATAAACTTGTTTGTTGTTTTCACAGTTGCTGACTGAACTGTCATCTGCTTCCAGCATTTTCTGCCAATTGTTTTCGATAAATATCTGGTTGGAAATGTGTTTTAGATCAATATCTGGTTGGAAACATGATCAGTGGTTATAGGCATGAGCACAGGCTGAGATTATTAAACACTCCATGCCGCAATGGACTTTGTGCTGTCAGACAGAGGAGGAATATTTAGATTAAATTGTGGAGATATGTGGATATATAAACATTTAGGTATTTTGCATGATTACCTTTGGGAATCGGGAAGGTTTTATGCCAAACTTTCCCTCGGGATATAAAATAGATGGGGAGATTGTGCATAGCAGGTACAGCAGGCAGTTAAGAAAGCAAATGGCACGTTGGCCTTCATAGCGAGAGGATATAAGTATAGGAGCAGGGAGGTCTTACTGCAGTTGTATAGGGCCTTAGTGAGACCACACCTTGAGTATTGTGTGCAGTTTTGGTCTCCTAATTTGAGGAAGGACATTCTTGCTATTGAGGGAGTGCAGCGAAGGTTCACCAGACTAATTCCTGGGATGGCAGGACTGACATATGAAGAAAGACTGGATCGACTAAGCTTATATTCATTGGATCTCAAAGAAGCATATAAAATTCTGACAGGATTGGATAGGTTAGATGCAGGAAGAATGTTTCCAATGTTGGGGAAGTCCAGAACCAGGGGTCACAGTCTAAGGATAAGGGGTAAGCCATATAGGACCGAGATGAGGAGAAACTTTTTCACCCAGAGAATTGCAAACCTATGGAATTCTCTACCACAGAAAGTTGTTGAGTCCAGTTCGTTGGATATATTCAACAGGGAGTTAAATGTGGTCCTTACGGCTAAAGGGATCAGGAGGTATGGAGAGAAGGCAGGAGTGGGGTACTGAAGTTGCACGATCAGCCATGATCATGTTGAATGTGGTGCAGGTTCGAAGGGACAAATGGCCTGCTCCTGCACCTATTTTCAATGTTCTATGCTTCTAGACATCTGGGCAACTTGATGGGCTGAATTGCCATTTCTCATTCCATACTTTCTTACATAAAAGCTATTACAAATATTTTGTCTCCTTTCTTCTGCCAACTCCGTGAGCTTTTATCTTGTGCAGTAACCTCTTATGGGGCACCTTATTGAATACCTTCTGGAAATCCAAATACACGACATCTATAGGTTCCCCTTTATTCACCCTACTCGTTACATCTTCAAAGAACTCCAGCAAATTTGTCAAACATAATTTCCCTTTCATAAAACCATGCTGACTCTGCTTGACTGCATTATGATTTTCTATATGTCCTGCTACTACTTCCTTTATTGCAAGGTGGCATAAAAGTAGGAAGTCCTGCTATAACTGTACTGCGTACAGTTTTGGTCTCCTTATTTAGGGAGGGATATACTTGCATTGGAGGTAGTTCAGAGAAAGTTCACGAGGTTGATTCCTGAGATGAAGGAGTTGACTTATGAAGAAAGGTTGGGCCTATACTCATTGGAGTTTAGAAGAATGAGAGGTGATCTTATTGAAACGTATAAGATTATGAGGGGGCTTGACAGAGTAAATGCAGAGTGGATGTTTCCCCTTGTAGGGGAATCTAGAACTAGGGGGCATAGTTTCAGAATAATGGGTCGCCCATTTAAAACGGAAATTCGGAAGAATTTCTTCTCTGAGGGTCATGAATCTTTGGAATTCTCTACCCCGGAGAGCTGTAGAAGCTGGGCCATTGAATATATTTAAGGTAGAGATAGACAGATTTTTGAATGATAAGAGAGTCAAGGGTAATGGGGAGCGGGCAAGGAAGTGGAGTTGAGGCCAGGATCAGATCAGCCGTGATCTTATTGAATGGTGGAGCAGGCTCAAGAGGCCAAATGGCCTACTCCTGCTCCTATCTCTTATCTTCATATGTTCTTGTGTATATGTAAGACAAAGAAAGTGGGAGGCCTGGGAAAATGAAACAAAATGGGAGAGATGGAGAAAACCGAGGGGTCAAGGACTGAAAACAAGTTAGAAATGACACAATAGCTAAAATCTGATGTTACTGAAGGAAATGCTTAGGTCAGAGGATTGCAGTGTCCCTAGGAAAAGATCTGGGAGTAGCGTTTACGCTCATTTACGCCAGTGATATCAGCGCAATCCGGGCAGACTTAGTCGAAATAATTCACGGAAAACCCGAACGCGAGTGCTTTTGGGTGTAACTCACGTTTAAAATTCCCTGATCTTTTAAAGATTCAATTCGCTGGATAGGGCTCTGCCCACAAAACTGGCCACACCTCCAGGTCAAGATTCCGTTGGCTTGGAAAGGCTGTTCAAATTGCACTCGTTTTCTTAGGCGCACACGGACTAATAAGAATATTTTTAAAGTTTTTTCATATCAAAAAATATTTAATTTACTAAGAAACTGATTAGTCTACGTCCCAGAAAGTAGTAAGTGGTTCAGTATAGTTTTTTTTAAAAGTAATTTTCAGCGAATTTAATCAGGATACTCACAGGTGGAGGACTGGACTCTCTTTAAAAAAATACTTATTTTCTATGATAAACCCACTTTTAAGCTGTGTTAATAAAACTGCACCAGTTGCCTCTCTTATATACATCAATGAATACTTTTAATGGAAAGAAAAACACAATTATGTTCTATTATGCTGCTCGACTGCGTGGTTCATGGAAGATTTTATGTTTGTGATTATGCACATGATTTTTAAAATCGGAATATTAAAATGTAACCTAACCAGCGCAATTTTCAGCGCATTTTGGGCGCAATTTCCCGATTGGACCCAAAATGGAAACTCTACCCTCAGATATCTTTCTTGGTTTTCATTGGGCTTAGTTGAAACGTGTACAAGGCCAATGATATAGAGGTCAGAGTGGGAATGGAAGGGAGAGTTAAAGTGGGGAGCCTCAGGTTGCTCACTGTCACATTTGTAGACAAGACGAAAGTATTTGACAAAGCAGGCACCTAATCTGTGTTTGGTTTCCGCAGTATAAAGAAGACCACACAGTGAGCAGCGAATACAGTATACTTGGTTAGAGAAAGTGCACATAAATATTTAGATATCTATCCAGCTCCTATTTAATTCAACCAGTCAAATTAGCCTCAACGGCTTTTCCAAGAACATGTGCAGAACAGGTTCCATCACTGAAAGCGAAAAGATTTCTTCTTACCTTTCGTCTTGCTTGAGACTTGTTAATTTTAAAAGTCATAAAGCATGCAATAAATACAACATGGCTTCATTCTTCATTACAGTTGTGGTCTGCATATGTACTGTGCTCTGCCCAAAACAAGGATGCTGTTCGTCTGACCCTGGAACAAATAGATGTCATCAAACGGATGTGCAGGAAGTATCCAGAATTTGAGATGGTTACTTCTTCAAAAGGTACAGTTAAGAACATTTCAATAAAGCTCATCTGGAAACTTAACATTTCTGAATTTATATATATATATGATAATGAATATTGATGATCAGTCAGTTTGTTGATTTTTTTTAATTTAGGCATTATCGATACTGAAAAAATAGCTTGTCTAATCAGTATTGAAGGAGGACACTCAATTGACAGCAGTTTGGCAGCCTTAAGGATGTTTTATGAACTTGGAGTACGCTCTATGTCTTTGACGCACAACTGCCACACTCCATGGTAATAAACTTTGTGAAATATCTTTTACACTATGGGTGGGAAGGGGAGATGATTTTTTCTGCTAGAATTGGAGAATGTCCGAGGTATGATTTTGAAGTTTTCCACTCTTGGAATCCAGTGTCAGCATTGAGCACTCCCAGGGCATATGTGGCATACATAAGAACATAAGAATTAGGAACAGGTGTAGGCCATCTAGCCCCTCGAGCCTACTCCGCCATTCAACAAGATCATGGCTGATCTGGCCGTGGACTCAGCTCCACTTACCCGCCTGTTTCCTGTAACCCTTAATTCCCTTATTGGTTAAAAATCTATCTATCTGTGATTTGAATACATTCAATGAGCTAGCCTCAACTGCTTCCTTGGGCAGAGAATTCCACAGGTTCACAACCCTCTGGGAGAAGAAATTCCTTCTCAACTCGGTTTTAAATTGGCTCCCCCGTATTTTGAGGCTGTGCCCCCTAGTTCTAGTCTCCCCGACCAGTGGAAACAACCTCTCTGCCTCTATCTTGTCTATTCCTTTCATTACTTTAAATGTTTCTATAAGATCATCCCTCATCCTTCTGAACTCCAATGAGTAAAGACCCAGTCTACTCAATCTATCAACATAAGATAACCCCCGCATCTCCGGAATCAGCCTAGTGAATCATCTCTGTACCCCCTCCAAAGCTAGTATAATCCTTCCTTAAGTAAGATGACCAAAACTGTACGCAGTACTCCAGGTGCAGCCTCACCCATACCCTGTACAGTTGCAGCAGGACCTCCCTGCTTTTGTACTCCATCCCTCTCACAATGAAGGCCAACATTCCATTCGCCTTCCTGATTACCTGCTGCACCTGCAAACTAACTTTTTGGGATTCATGCACAAGGAGCCGGCGCCTCACAAAATTGAGCCGCCTCGGGGAAATCCCCTCCGTGCCTTTCAGTTCCGCGCGGAGGGGTTTCCTGTACGGGCTGCTCCTGCACACTCTCAACTTTGCCATCCTCACCGGCCGTCCGGACACGCCATGGCGTACCATCTTGCCGTCCGGAGGAGGCGGGGGTCCCCGATGGAGGGCACTCTACGCAGGGGTCCTCCCACTATTCATCGGGGACTTGGCCTGGAGGGTGGTGCACGGAGCAGTGCCGTGCAACAAATTTTTAAGCCGGTTCACGGACTCCCAGGCCGCCTGCAATTTCTGCGGTCTGAAAGAGTCCGTGTTCCATGTTTTTATGGAATGCACAAGGTTGCAGCCCCTGTTTTATTATTTGAAGGGGCTGCTCCTGAAATTCTGGCTGCACTTCAGTCCCACTCTCCTGATCTTTGGGCACCCTGTGCGGAGGGGAGCGGGTAGGTCCGAAGGCCTCCTCGTAGGACTGCTCCTGGGCACGGCCAAGGGTACCATCAGCCGGTCCAGGCAGCGGGCGGTCGAGGGGGTCGTTCAACCTGACTGCCTGCCTCTCTTCCGCTCTTACATCCGGTCCAGGGTGTCCTTGGAGATGGAGCACGCGGTGTCCACCGGTACGCTCGCGGCCTTCCGCGAGAGGTGGGCACCGGAGGGACTGGAGTGCATCATCACGCCCGGCAACCAAATTTTAATTTGATTTTACGTTTTTAAGTTTAATTTGTTTTAATTGCCGGTGCTTTTAGTGTCCCCCTTCCCTTTTATAGGGGGCACTGGGGAAAATTGTGACTTTAGTGCCCCCCAAAAAAAAAAGAAAAACACAAAAAAAAAGGGGGAAAAAAAGGGCCTTGTAAATGTCTGGAGTGTCACCCAGGTCAGGTGGCACCGTTTAATGTTTTTTTGTTTTGCAGATGAACTCCAAAAAGAGTTTCATGCATAAGGAGCCGGCGCCTCACAAAATTGAGCCGCCTCGGGGAAATCCCCTCCGTGCCTTTCAGTTCCGCGCGGAGGGGTTTCCTGTACGGGCTGCTCCTGCACACTCTCAACTTTGCCATCCTCACCGGCCGTCCGGACACGCCTTGGCGTACCATCTTGCCGTCCGGAGGAGGCGGGGGTCCCCGATGGAGGGCACTCTACGCAGGGGTCCTCCCACTATTCATCGGGGACTTGGCCTGGAGGGTGGTGCACGGAGCAGTGCCGTGCAACAAATTTTTAAGCTGGTTCACGGACTCCCAGGCCGCCTGCAATTCCTGCGGTCTGGAAGAGTCCGTGTTCCATGTTTTTATAGAATGCACAAGGTTGCAGCCCCTGTTTTATTATTTGAAGGGGCTGCTCCTGAAATTCTGGCTGCACTTCAGTCCCACTCTCCTGATCTTTGGGCACCCTGTGCGGAGGGGAGCGGGTAGGTCCGAAGGCCTCCTCGTAGGACTGCTCCTGGGCACGGCCAAGGGTGCCATCAGCCGGTCCAGGCAGCGGGCGGTCGAGGGGGTCGTTCAACCTGACTGCCTGCCTCTCTTCCGCTCTTACATCCGGTCCAGGGTGTCCTTGGAGATGGAGCACGCGGTGTCCACCGGTACGCTCGCGGCCTTCCGCGAGAGGTGGGCACCGGAGGGACTGGAGTGCATCATCACGCCCGGCAACCAAATTTTAATTTGATTTTACGTTTTAAAGTTTAATTTGTTTTAATTGCCAGTGCTTTTAGTGTCCCCCTCCCCTTTTAGAGGGGGCACTTGGAAAAATGTGATTTTAGCGCCCAAAAAAAAAAACAAAAAAAAAGAAAAACACAAAAAAAAACACAAAAAAGGAAAAAAAAAGGGCCTTGTAAATGTCTGCTGTGTCATCCAGGGCGGGTGGCACGGTTTAATGTTTTTTTTTGTTTCACAGATAAACTCAAAAAGAGTTTCATGCACAAGGACCCCCAGGTCCCTCTGCACCGCAGCATGTTGTAATTTCTCCCCATTCAAATAATATTCCCTTTTACTGTTTTTTTTTCCAAGGTGGATGACCTCACATTTTCCAACATTGTATTCCATCTGCCAAACCTTAGTCCATTCGCTTAACCTATCTAAATCTCATTGCAGCCTCTCTGTGTCCTCTACACAACCCGCTTTCCCACTAATCTTTGTGTCATCTGCAAATTTGTTACATATGTTACATATGTGGAGTTAAGCTCCCTCCACACAGCCATAAGATATCTTAACTTCAAACTCATAAAATCAGCAACTGAAGTAGAGTGAATTCATTTCCGTTTTTCTGAATGCTAATTTAAAGCAAATTTTGCCAAGTCATGGGTAGATTTGTGCTGTGGGCTTGTACTAAGAACTCGGTTCAGTTTATTTTCCATAGGACCCTTACAGCTCTCAGGGAGGAGATATTTTATCCCATCAGTCTGGGTTGGATTTACAATGGACCAATTCCTTTGTACTTCCTATCTGACCAATTCCAATGGAAAATCTCCATTTTAGAGATTTTATTACAGACGACATACCCACGATATGCCAGCTGTGGGAGATTTCATGTTACATTTGCTGAGTTCAGTCACAGGGTGTTTAGCCCTCCATATCTTCCCTAACTTCCTTATAATGGTCTCACTTTTTAAGCTCATCTTAAAGGCCATTACATTATTTCCTCCATAATCTTCCCTCTTGGTTTTACACTAACTTACATCAGCTCAGCGTTCCAGAAAGTGGGTTTCATAACAAAAGCTGTAAAGCTGTTCTTATAAGTATAGAAAAGGTAAACATATTGGGCCCAAGTTTCCACACGCGACTAGAATGGCGCAGTCCCGACCTGGACGCCTGTTTTTCGCGCCACAAAGTGCGCCTAAAAAAATCCTCGGTATTCTCCACCTCCCTGCAGGTCCTCTGGCCCTCGGCGCAGCTGTAGGATGGGTGGAGCCAGGTCCCTGCGCTGAAAACAGTGCCGGGACCTCTGCACATGCGCGCTACAGTGGGCACGCAAGTGCAGTAGCTCCAGGCGCCGAACTGTGTGGGAGGGGCCCGAAGCACGCAGCCCCTAGCCCTGGCCCAATGGCCTCACTGGGGCTGTGTGAATAAGGCTCCTCCCACGGCCAGCTCCTGCTTCCCCCCCACCCCGACCAGACCCGACACTCGCTCCCCGCCCCCCCCCCCCGCCTCCGGACCAGACCCGACATCCGCTCCCCCCCCCCTCGACTGGACCCGACCCGACCCACGCTCCTGTTCCTGTTCCCGCTCCCCGCCTCCCAGACTGGACCCGACCCGACCCGACCCGACCCGCGCTCCTGTTCCGGCTCCCCGCCCCCCCGACTGGACCCGACCCGACCCGACCTGACCCGACCCGCGCTCCTGTTCCCGCTCCCCGCTCCCCCGACCTGACCCGACCCGCGCTCCTGTTCCTGTTCCCGCTCCCCGCCTCCCCGACTGGACCCAACCCGACCCGACCCGCGCTCCTGTTCCCACTCCCCGCCCCCCTGACTGGACCCGACCCGACGACCCGACCCGCGCTCCTGTTCCCGCCCCCCTGACTGGACCCGACCCGACGACCCGACCCGCGCTCCTGTTCCCGCCCCCCCGACTGGACCCGACCCGACCCGCGCTCCTGTTCCCGCTCCCCGCCCCCCCGACTGGACCCGACCCGACCCGACCCGCGCTCCTGTTCCCGCTCCCCGCTCCCCCGACTGGATCCGACCCGACCCGCGCTCCTGTTCCCGCTCCCGGCCTCCCCGACTGGACCTCACCCGACCCGCGCTCCTGTTCCCGCTCCCCGCCCCCCCGACTGGACCCGACCCGCGCTCCTGCCCCCTGACCCGACCCCCCCCCCCCCACTGGACCCGACCCGACCCGACTCCCGCACCCGGACTGGATCCGACCTGACCTCCCCCCCTACCTCTCTCTCACCCCCTCCCTCTCTCTCCCCCCCTCCCTCTCTCTCCCCCTCTCTCTCTCCCTCCCTCTCTCCCTCCCTCCCCCCCTCTCTCTCTCTCTCCCTCCCTCCCCCCCCCCTCTCTCTCCCTCCCCCCCCCCTCTCTCTCCCTCCCCCCGACCCGAACCGAACCGACCCAACGCCACCTACCTGTAAATCTGGTGCTGGGGACGGGCCCTGCCCGAAGTCTCGGGCCAGCCCGTTCAGCCTTCGGTCCCGAAAGGCCTGCCTGAAGCACTTTCACACGGTAGGAAGATGGTTTATTTAATCTTTTTGCTTATAAATGTTTATTCAGGTTGGATTTATTTGTATAATATTTGTAGAAGTATAAATAAGGATTTATTATAGAATTTAATGACTTCCCTTCCCTCCCCTCCCCCCCCCACCTCGTTCTGGACACCTAATTTGTAACCTGCGCCTGATTTTTTAATGTGTAGAACAGGTTTTTCAGTTCTACAAAAATCTTCACTTGCTCCATTCTACTTTAGTTTGGAGTACGTTTTCACTGTGGAAACTTTGAAATCAGGCGTCAGTGGCCGGACACGCCCCCTTTTGAAGAAAAATTCTGTTCCAAAGTAGAACTGTTCTACCTGACTAGAACTGCAGAAAAAAAAAAGTGGAGAATTGCGATTTCTAAGATAGTCCGTTCTCCACCAGTTGCTCCTAAAAATCAGGCGCAAATCATGTGGAAACTTGGGCCCATTGAGGTGGAAATTCATTACCGCCCATTTTGAGGCGTTAATCCAGGTGGAGCGGTAACTTTAGCGCCTTGAAAAGGTTTATGCCTGCTGCCGAGAAATTTGTTGGAATCGGGCCAAGAGCTGACAGGGTGCTAAATCAGCCGTTACACATTTGACCTGGGGGGACGATAACGAAAATGCCTGCGCTAAATTCTGGAATCCATTGCACATGCTCCGAAGTCCAATTTGAAATCTCAGGAAAAGCCGAGGCTTAAAGACATGGCATAGTAATGCACCCATTAAAGTTTTCAAAAATCACTTATTTTCAAGCTGTATTGTTATTTATGTCTGCCGCTGCAAACTAGGAGGCTCATGGACCGTGCTCTGTGCAAATATTGCACTGATTGTGACCTCTGAGGAAAGTGCTTCCTCATCCCTTTAAGTAGCCACCAATTAACGACTGTGGAAGGCTGTACCGACTGTTTTTTCAGGCGTGATTAGTGGCAGTTGCTAAATGAGGCGGCTGGACTGAATTTAGTGAGTGGGGCGCTAGCGCGGCCATTGCACCCATCTGACATCATGATCGGACTGATAGTTATATTTTATAGTCTCTTTAACACTCTTAGTTCAACTTAACTCTATGTGAAGCTTAAGATGGCGTTCCTTCACAGACCCTCTCTCTCAATACAACTTCCTGTACCTCCTAGCCAGAGGGCGCTATACATTATATCGATACCTCCTAGCTAGAGGGTGCAATACATTATCTCACTGCATCTTTCCTTTCCTAAGAAACAAAAATGAATTAAAATTAGCTTCAATATAAACTAATAATTAACCTCTTATGAATACATGTAGTAAACAACTCATCATAGGCAGTCCCTTGGAATTGAAGAAGACTTGCTTCCACTCTTAACATGAGTTCTTAGGTGGCTGGACAGTTCAATATGAGAACCGCAGTCTCTGTCACAGGTGGGGCAGATAGTCGTTGAGGGAAGGGGTGGGTGGGACTGGTTTGCCGCATGCTCTTTCCGCTGCCTGCGCTTGATTTCTGCATGCTCTCGGCGATGAGACTCGAGGTGCTCAGCACCCTCCCGGATGCGCTTCCTTGACTTAGGGCGGTCTTTGGCCAGGGTCTCCCAGGTGTCAGTGGGGATGTTGCACTTTATCAGGGAGGCTTTGAGGGTGTCCTTGTAACGTTTCTGCTGCCCACCTTTGGCTCGTTTGCCTTGAAGGAGTTCCGAGTAGAGCGCTTGCTTTGGGAGTCTCGTGTCTGGCATGCGAACTATGTGGCCTGCCCAGCGGAGCTGATCAAGTGTGGTCAGTGCTTCGATGCTGGGGATGTTGGCCTGGTCGAGGATGCTAATATTGATTCGTCTGTTCTCCCAGGGGATTTGTAGGATCTTGCGGAGACATAGTTGGTGGTATTTCTCCAGTGACTTGAGGTGTTTACTGTACATGGTCCATGTTTCTGAGCCATACAGGAGGGCGGGTATTACTACAGCCCTGTAGACCACGAGCTTGGTGGCAGTTTTGAGGGCTTGGTCTTCAAACACTCTTTTCCTCAGGCGGCCGAAGGTTGCACTGGCACACTGGAGGCGGTGTTGGATCTCGTCATCAATGCTTGCACTTGTTGATAGGAGGCTCCCGAGACATGGGAAGTGGTCCACGTTGTCCAGGGCCGCGCCGTGGATCTTGATGACTGGCGGACAATGTTGTGCGGTGAGGACAGGCTGGTGGAGGACCTTTGTCTTGCTGATGTTTAGCGTAAGGCCCATGCTTTTGTATGCCTCAGTAAATATGTTGACTATGTAAACAACTACAAGTTTAACAAAAAACAACAAAACTTTTTCTTATTGATTCTTTGTCCAAGTGTTGCATGTTTCACACTTTGAAACATAGCCTTTTATATCACTGTTCAGTCCTGGCCAGTAAGCGGATTCTCTGGCACGTTGAAGAGTGCTCTCAACACCAGTGTGAGCAACATGAAGTTGCTGACGAATGCCAGATCTCAGGGATTTTGGTATGACACAGCAATAGCCTTTGAAGACTATGCCATCCTGTGTTGCGAGTTCGTCTCAAACTTTGAAGTATGCACGCGTTTCAGGTGGGCATTCATGTGTCGTTTCTGGCCACCCTGTTGTGATTTGTTGTATGACCAGTTGTAGTGTGGAGTCACTTGCAGTTGCGCGTTGTATAGTAGTCACTACTTGTTTGGAGAGTGGGAGAAAGCCCATGTGGATGCTTTCCACTGAAATTTCTGTCGGTGATGTCTCTCATGTTTTCGAAGTATGCGCGCGAGAGGGTGTCTGCTAAGTACATTTCTTTTCCCGGTTGATACTTTAATTCAACGTCATATTGGTTGAGCCGAATGAGCAGACATTGTAGTCGCTTGGGTGCTGCAGATAACGGCTTGCATTGTATAGCAACCAAAGGATTATGGTCTGTCCATATCTTGTGACCGTATTCGTACTGATAGTTTCATTCCATTCGAAAGACTTGAGTAAGCAGCTCCTTTTCGATTTGAAAGTATCGCGTTTCTGCTCAAGTGAGCGCTCGGCTCACATATGCAATTGGTTGTCGCTGTTGCAGAAGGTCGAACCCAAGACCCTTGCTCGAAGCATCTCCTTGACCTTCGGTTGCAAGTTTGTGGTCAAAGTACCTGAGCACCGGAGAATTTGTCACGCGTTGTTTAATAGCATCAAACACTTTGTCTTGTTCTTCAGTCCATTTTCAGACCGTATCTTTATGAGTAAGCAGTCGCAGAGGCTCACTGAGGTCTGAAAGATCTGGCAAGAATTTGGGTGGTACTTTGTCATGCCGACAAATCGTTGTACACCTGCGACATCCTGCATTTCGTTGATTGTGACCACTTTGCTTGGGTTGGCTTTGAGTCCATGACCAGACAGTATGTGTCCCATGTATTTCACTTGGGAGCTCTTGTATTCAAACTTATCAAAGTTTAGTTTGATGTTTCGCTCTCTGCATCTGTGCATGAATTTGCATCATGATCATGATTGGCCTCTTTAAGCATCTCACCCTGTCCAGTGATCAAGATATCATCTGCAATCTTGTAGACTACATCTAGACCCTCGAGGTTCTGGTCTAGCTTTTGCTGGAAGATTTCCGAGGCAGGACTGATGCCAAATGGCATTCTGTTATATCGATATTGTCCCCATGGAGTCTGGATGGTTGTGAGGTAGGAGGACTCTATGTCTAGTTCACATTGTAAGAAATCCTGCTTTAGTGAAGACCTTTACATTTGACATCTGTGGCAAGATGTCATCAATCACCGGAATTGGATAGTGTCCATGTTTCAGGGCATTTTTCAGATGTTGAGGGTCGATACATACTCTTATCTTTCCATTTGATTTTTGTACAGTCACTAAGCTGGATACCCAGTCCATCAGTTCAACCACTTTAGTGATGATTTGACGTTTTTCCAAACGATTGAGTTCCTCTTTTAGCGTTTGTTTGATTGTTATTGCCACCCGTTTGAGTGACATTACAGCTGGTGTCGCTGATTCATTAAGTTTAAGGTGAACTGTCCCTGGCATGTATCCAAGTCCCTTAAACACATCCGGATAGGCATTGTTGATATTAGTTTTGGCGCTAGCGAGACGTTTGCCTTGTTCGTAGTTTGCGATTCACGTGGTTCATTTACCACCACGATATTCTGATGCTGCACTTTTATCAGTTGTAGCTGTTGAGCAGTGCGTGAGCCAATCAGTGGTGCACTTTGGCCATCAATGATCACAAAGGGGACAACGTACTTTTGCTTGTTTTTTGTATTTTCCAGTGGCACATTACAAGTTCCTACCACTGGAATGGTTGCATGGTTGTCATATAGTGACAGTGTTGTCTTAGATTTGTTTATCTTTAAGCCTTTAGGTAAGTCTCTAAGAGGTAGCACAATCTATTTGCAGTTTTACCATTTGACCTTTAATGGAGAAGGTAGTCATAATCTTGTTAGGATACTTTCTGTCAGCTTTGTCCTTGATTGTGCGATCAACTTTACCAAGCATCTTTACAGTCATGACTTCAAAATCTGAATCATAACTCTCTTCATATAGTGCATGAACTTTTGACTTGCCCTTGTACTTAGGGTTATGTGTAGACTTCTGCCTCAATCCACTCTGCACTTTTGAGAAAAATAATTTAGTTTGCCGCAACTTGTGCAGGTCTTCCCATATGCTTGCATTTCGTTTTTGACAGCTCATGTCTTTTGCCACAGTATCTGCAATTGTTCATGAACTCTTTGTCTGTGAGTTCTTTCTTTGTAGGTCGGGGTTTTTGTCTGACAGCTTTGACATCTTCAGAGTCTGTTTTACTGAGCTTCATGGATTTCATTTGCGCAACTGTGGCCTCTATAGCTTTACAGAGCATCACACATTTATCGAGTGTTAGGCTTGATTCTTGAAACAGCCTCTTACGCAGTGTTATCAGATATTCTGCAGACTGTGCGGTCTCTGATGAAATCATCCCTCAAAAAGCCGAAATCACATGACAGTGCTAGCTCTCTCACTTTCACGCAATATCTGTCAAACCGCTCGTCCTGGGTTAAACTGATCCCATTCATAGATAATGTTGGTTTTACCTTTACAGTGCTCTTCCCAGAGCTTCAAAATGATCTAAATTTCCTGCAGGTCTTCCTCTGATTTGTAGGGAAGATTATTATGGATATCTAGGGCATCGCTGCCAATGGCAATGATAAACGTTGCAACCCTAACTCTATCTGGTTTTTCCACAATATTCGTGATAATTTCATAGCTGTCCCACAGCTGTTTGAATTTTTTCCAGTTGGCTTTCAAATCGCCAGTCACCTGCAATGGAGGTGGGAGAGGAATGTGCGCGGGAGCTGGCACCGTGGTGGTCATGTTTGTAAGGGGAGCTTGGGGTGTGGGTTCGAATCCACACTCCTCTTGGATTCTGTACGTGCGATTTATGAGGGTGGGTAAGTATGAGGCACCAGACACAGTGGGTAAGAGTACAAAATGGCTAATGTTGTTTAATTAGAATAGCAAACACAAAGATAGAGGGCATAGGAAGAGGTCATAAAATAGCAGTAATGGCAAAATCTCATTCAACAACCCGAAAAATCTCGCAATAGGGAAGGGGAAAACAAGAGGTTAAAACATCCCACTCACACACAACCACACCTCCCACTCCCACCCTCCCTACCAATTCCTATCCTAAATTGAGTCTGTGAGGGGGTTTGGGCTCTACTCACAATCCTATCAACTCCGGGGTTCTGTAGCAATTATTTCAGCTCGGGGTCCCTCTGGGGTGGGTTTTATGTTGTTCGGGTTTCCTCTTCGAAGTTGCATCGGTTTCTTCTATCTGCCTCTCGGTTATCGTCAGACTACAGTTGTGAATCCAGGTTATTGAACCAGGTGTCCAGGTCTGCACAGCTCTGCATGCCCCAGCCTGATGCTTCGGCTATTCTCACCCTGTCCATTGTGTTCAGGGCTAACAGCAGCACCTGCTGCCACTTACCAACCAGGAGGTTGGCTCGTGGGCTTTTAGTCTCGACCAAAATCAAAGTTTGCAAAACTCTCTCGGCTCCTTTCTGGTCCACAACTCCCTTTTTCCACAACTCCTTTTCTCCACAACAGTCTTTTCTTCACAACTGCTTTTCTGGTGGTTCTGTGTCCTATATTTGTATTCAATTCAATTCTGCTCTTTTTGCGCTCAAACCCAGTGGGTGGTCCATTGTGTAAGTTTGGGCGGGGAGATAGCTTTGAATATTTAATCAGAAGATGTCACAGGTACACGCAGGTGTGAGGACCAGGGTATTGTTACGGGGCACATAGGTGCCCAAAAGTCTGTGGGTCCTTTGTTATAGTCCTGAGAATCAGTGGGCCATTCCTGCAGTGATTCATCGTTTTGATTCAGAGCTATTGTCCATATTAATTAGGTAGATAATGGCCCACATTTGTAGTTTGATTTGGGGGGGGGGGGAAGTCATTTTCAAACAGGGCCGGGGAGTCCTTATTGATTGAAGATTTCCCCACTTCAGGCCTGACTCAACCCCTGATTGATTGGCCTGCCAGAATGCACTTTTCCCCCATTGGCCAGTGCCTCGGTCTCGCTTGTGAGCCAGACTCCACAATGTCTGTATCCGCCCACACGTTTTCCCAGCCTGCTTTTACTTGGCCAAAAATGTTCATTTAGTGTATGGAACGATCCCATGTTAGTTTTCTTGTCCTTACGGTGTTTCAAATGTGGCCGTGGATTTTCGAACCTTACACTCCCCCATTAAAACACTCTGTCTCAGGGTGTTTTCAGAATGTGGAGCAAAACCTTTTCCCTCTCACAGAGCCAATCTTCCCCAAATCTTCCCCAAATCTTACCTAAACTCACGATAAACATTAAAATACACCAATGGTATTCATATATTTGGAATCAATACAATACTGAAAATGTAAAATCTCAACCAATACCCTTCATACTAGCACATAATATCACACATCATAGAATTTCACTGTTTTTTTTATTGTTGTAGGGCGAAGTAATGTTTCTAGGATTTTGTACTGCTTTGAACCGATCTGTCAGGTGCTCTGGTAAAAAAAAATGGAATGTGGTATCCGAAATGTGCTACATAATTGTCCATGCTATTAATCATTGATGCCCCAGTGTTGAAACCGGTAAAAACATCATTCCAGATCCCTCTTCTGTGTCTTTTCGGTTTAATGTTGTCTCTGGATTGTAGACTGTACAGCAAAGTCTTATTCAAATAGCCAAAATTTCTCAAAGGAGAGCCTGGTAGAGGCGTTCTGTCTCTTTTGGGCACCACTCGGGTAGGTGCACCTCGGTAAGGTTTAGGATGACGGAGGCCATGGCGTAGTGGATCCCCCGTTATAGCAGCTTGTCCGTGGGAACCAAAACCAAACCGCTGTCTGGTCCCTGGGTGGTGGTAGGGCATCTGTCCGTGTCAGTTGGTTTGGTCGGGGCTGTGGGCAGAGGCTGTCTGGGGTATGCACTTAACTCGGTGGCATGGATGGAGCTGGGGTGGCTTACTATGCATGCGACCATGCTCCAGTCCCATCCCATCCCCTCCCCTTCATCCCGCCACTGTCGGGAGAACGCTATGGAGATGCCTGCCAGGCATAGCTTCTCTGATCCCCACCTGCGCACATACACTCCTAACTCCGCCTCCCACCATTTATCCCAACACACACTCACTCCCCCGGGTGCCAGTGATGGTCTGGTAGGTGCTGTTGTCCAGTCTCTCCCAATCTGCTGTCAGGTTTCCCATGTCCTTGCTCAGCTTCCTGAGCCACCACCACCTTCCCACCGGGATGTGCCCCTTACAGGTCAGGCGAACCCTCTTCCCAACCACTACCCTAACCCGGGATGTGGTCACCTCAATGCTGGGGCAGGAGATTGATGCTTCCCCATATGTGACCCCGGGGTGGCTGGAGTATCTAGTGGAATTGGACCCCACCCAGCCTTCCCCTATGGGTGATGGTCGGTGCCTGCCCCCCTGAGCACCCAAAAATAATGGCTTCTTCTAGTCTCTTTCCTGGTAGCCGATGCACATTATGATGTCGGTGCACATGAGCCGGATTTTCCTCATCTACGGTTCCTCTTCTGAAAGACAAAATCTCATTTGGTTTAAAGACCCAGAGCCCCCTGGCTCGTCCCTCCCCCATTTTCCCCTCTGTCTGCACCTCACAGTTCCCTGCACGGTTTAAACTATGTGTGCTTATTTTTGCTGCGGAAATCAAGGCATTTCAACGAATTGGTCTAACCGCAAACTGCAACAAACACTTAAAAAAAAAACAACCTTACACAAAAAGAGGAAGTGAGAAAGAGTCAAGAGGTTCCAGGCTCCCCCATCCTATTGGCTCAAAAACCTTACTGTTATACTCCCTATATTGCAGAGGCCACCTGAGCCCCACTACACTAGAGAAAACTTTATATATATCTGTACACACCTACTGCTCTCCTTTTTAACCTGCTTGCCACCCTTCCTGTGCTAATCCCTGGGACGCTCCTTGGTTTTCCTTTTATGTGAGGGAATGTAGGGGGGAGACCACCTCTCCTTTAGCCTCTTGGACCGGACCGACCTCCGCGGCTCCTCTGTCTCCCCTGCCAAGGTGTCCCCCGAGCTTTGGGCGGTGCTTACTGGGCTGGTACGGCCCCTCACCCCCTCCAGGGATGGCTCACTGCCCTCGGGAGCAACAAAAATTCCCCCGGCAGGCTCCTCACTGCCGGGGACTCCCGTATCCTCTGGGGGCTTTGGGTTGCACAAGGGTTCCACCCGAAACCACTCGCAGCTGATACTCTCACAGCGTTTCCTCAGTTCTTCCAGGGACCACTCACTGCTGGGACCCGCCGCCACCCTCTCTCCTGCAGGCTCTGGGCTGTCTGCACCGAAGGCTAGGCTAGCCCCGACAGGTTCCTCACTGTCGGCGGCCCCTTCCTCCGGTACAACCCCTTCCCCATCAGGAGACCTTGGCTGCGGGGTCACATCCAGTGACTGGCTGCCTGCCCTGCGCGGCCCTTTTCCCTTAGTATCACTCGGGAAAGTAAAACAGGCTGCTAGGGACGGTGGCACCCTTGGCTGCGGAGTCCGAGCGGATCTCCTAATGGGTGGAGGTGAGTCCTCGTCCCATATGTAAGGTGGGAATCCCCCTTCCTGTGGGTCCCAAATCTGTGGGTAGTTTGTACTTGTGAAGCAACTCACAGCTCCTTGTGGTGGGATCAGTGGGGCTGCAGTGGTAGGCTGGGGGCCTGGGCTTCCCGTCGGGATTATCCCTCCAGGCTGCCCTTTCCCACGAGGTTTTGCCTTGTTGGGGTTAAACAGTTTACATTGGTTTATGTGAAACCATTTAACCCAGCGGGGCATCTTGACCACGTATACCATGGGGCTTGCCTTGTCGACAATGCTGTAAGGCCCCATGTATAGTGGCTCAAAGACTCCCACCCTGGCAAAGTTGCGGACCATGACCTGGTTCCCCACCTGCCACTTGTGGTGTTTGCTCGGTTCCAGCAGCAATCGGTTGGTCTGATGCTGCTTCCCCATGTTAGTGGCCGCCTGCTTGAGGTGCTCCAACAGACTCTTGGTAAAGCGGTCCCTATTCACCTCGATTACCTGAGCTTCCGTCAGAACCGGGGCAAGTACATGGGTGAGGGTTCGCATGGCTCTTCCAGTCATGAGCTCGTATGGGGAATACCCCGTGCTTTTCGACTGGCTGGCTCGGATCCCCATCAAAACCAGGGGCAACCTCTCCACCCACCTCTGCGGGGAATCCCCAGTCTCCTTCCTGAGTTTTTCTTTCAAGGTCCTATTCATGTGCTCCACGAGCCCCGAGGACTGGGGGTTGTAGGCGACGTGCCACTGCCCCTCAATCCCCAGCATCTTAAGGGTTGCCTGCATGACCTGTCCCGTGAAGTGGCTCCCCCGGTCGGACTCCACGTACTGTGGAAGTCCCCACCTGGAGAACACCTCCCTAACCAATATTCTGGCGGTCCCCGCTGCTGTGGCTGTTCGGCAAGGGAAGGCTTCAACCCACTTTGTGAAAGTGTCCACCAAAACCAGGCAGTACCGGTACCCTCCCTTAGCCACAGGTAGGGGCCCTATGTAATCGATTTGTATTGATTGCCATGGTCCCTCTACCTTCCTTGCGTGTCCTAGAGACACCTTTCTTTTCTGGGGATCTGGATTATTGGTTGCACAGACAAGACAGTTCGCGCAAAATTCACGAGTGTCTTCCTGGAGCTGGGGCCACCACCCAAACTGTTCCACCCGTTGCCAGGTGACCTCCGGTCCGGGGTGTCCAGCTCCAGGGCCTGCGAGGGCCAGCTGAAGGAACTCCTCTGGTGCTGCTGGGGCACTATCCACTGCTCTCCTTTAAACAACATCTTCTCCCTAAGGACCGTATGGCGGCCTGTGCCTCCATTCGGTCCTTCAACCTTTTCTCCCGCAGTCAGCTTGTCCATGACGGACTTGAGGACGGGATCTCGTGCCTGTACCTGCTGGAGGTCCGGGGACAAAGCCACCCCTGCGCTCCCTTGTGTCCCCTGTCCGCCCCGGAGAGCTGCTATGGGGCCTGCCTCAAGCGGGTTCCACTTGGCTCCCGTTCGGGCTCCCTCTTTTGCCAGCTGATCTGTCTTTTGGTTCCCCGCAGCCCTGGGCTCATGTTTGTTATAGGCCTTTACTTTGTGAATGCAAATGTCTGCCCCGGTCCCTACTGCCTGCATGATGTGCTGCAGTAGGGGTTTTATGGCCAGGGGCTTACCGTCTGCAGATGTATATCCGCGACGGGACCAGATGGCTAGGCACTCTGTGCAGGCATTGCAGGTGAACATACTATCTGAAAAGATAGTATAGGGCCGTGGGAATTCGTCGGGGTGGGTGACTACATACATGACTGCCGACAGTTCAGCATGCTGGGCGCTCATGGTGTTTGGGAGCTTTATGGCCCTGGCAATGCCTGCCTGGGGATCATAAATCCCGCACCCTGTGAGCCTTTCCCCCGCCACCACCGTGCTGGACCCGTCAACATAGATCTCCCGGCTGTTGGGATGGATCCCTGCCCGAGCCCTATGTCCATGTCCCAGTCCCCCTCAACGGAGCAACGGTGGGCTTTCCCGGGGTACAGCATATTGGCTGCCAGTCGGGGCTCACACATCCCTTTTACTCTCAAATCCATCTGTGAGAGCAAGAGGGTCCAGCGAGCAATGCGTACGCTGCTCACTGTCCCATCCTTAATTCTCCCATCCAGCAGCATCTGAGTGGGGGTGTGATGAGTGAGGAGGGTGATTGGGGACACTCCTGTAAGCACCTGCGACCGCCAGCCGATGCCTTTCACAGTTTGAGTAACCCCTCTCAACCTCAGTGAGGACCCTGGAGGAGTAGACCACCGGCTTCAGCTGGCCGTGCCGCTGTTGCATCAGCACAACACTTAAGCTATCCCTGCTGGCTGCTACCTCCAGGAAAAATTCCTCGCCCTCATCTACCGCTCCCAGGGCCGGAGCTTTCTGCAGGTCTCCCTTGAGGCGGGTAAACGCTGCACCACTGCCACTCCACGCCTTTGCGCAGGAGCCGGAGTAGGGGAGCTGCAATGGCTGCGTAATCCTCAATGAAGTCCCTGCAGTAACCGGTCAGACCCAGGAACGACCTCTCCCCTGTAACTGTAGTCGGAGCCAGTAACTCCTGAACTGCCCTCCCCTTAGCCTCATCAGTGGCTCTCTCCCCTGCCCGCACAGTCAGCCCCAGGAATTTTACCTCTGTCTGGCCGATCTGTGCCTTCTTAGGGTTTACTTTAAAACCCTCCTCATGCAGCAGTCCCAACAGCTCTGCCAGCAGGGGACCATGCTCTTCCTCCAAATCAGAGAATAGCAGCAGGTCATCCACATACTGGACTAGCTGTCTGGGTCTGCTGAACTCTTTCAGGCAGTTGGCCATACACTGATGATAAATGCTTGGACTGTTGTGGAAGCCCTGGGGAAGACAGTTACAGGTATACTGCTGTCCTTTGAATGTAAAGGTGAATTTGTACTGGTCCTCCCGTCGCAGCGGGATGGACCAGAACCCATTCGAGATGTCCAGCACCATAAAGACGGCTGCGGACGCGGGGATGGCTGCGACTAGGTTGGCTACGGCTGCCACTGTGGATGCACAGGCAGGGATATTTTTATTGAGGACTCGGTAGTCCACTGTGACCATCCAAGAATTGTCTGGTTTCCTAACCGGCCAAAGTGGAGAGTTCACATGTTGGTCACTATTGGTCTCAACACTCCCTGTCTTACGAGAGATCCCAATGCGAACTCTAGGTCTGCCTCAGCCTTCCTGGGAAAATTATACTGCTTCTGGGGCTTAGACATGGGGTCCCCATCTACTCTGACCTCGACCCCATTTACCCGTCCACAGTCGTGCTTATGCCTGGCAAATGCCGCCAGGTTGGCCCGCACAAAAGCCTGATAGATCATCGGGGTGCCATCTACCACAGCGCCGAGGTCATATCCCTCCTTCGGCTTTACAGTGCAGAGGGAACCCTTCCCCTGCTTCCCCTGGATGACTGCTGTACCTTCCCTCTCCCCGGTGTCAGCTGTGCCCCACAGACAGTGGTTCCTCAGGTCGACCAGAATTTTCTGGCCGCTAAGGAAATCTGCCCCTAGGATGCCTTTACCCACTCCCTCCCACGGCAGAAGGACATACTTCCACATGGTATGGAGGGTGCCTATGTGTATCTCCAGTGGTTTGGAGAAGAAGCCCTCGCGTTCTTCTCCAGTGAAGCTGGTTAGGCAGTAGGGAATCCCACTGGATAGGGGTGAGGTGGTCGGGTCGTCTACATGAACCAGGGTGCACGAGGCCCCTGTGTCCAGCAGATACTCCCCCCGGACCCCCTCAACCCCCATCATGACACGTGGTCTGCTCCACGCGTCATAGGTGACCGGGCAGAGGGACACGGGTTCCTTGGGGTCTAGTCATTGGGGGGTGTTGGTCTGGGCCTGAGGGACTTCTCCCCCGGTCACGGCTGCGACCTTTCCAGTCTGGGTAAAGAGTGCCTGCAGAGCCGCAAGGAGACCCTCGAGTGGGGCGACAGGGCTGGGCACAGCTGGTTTGGGAGGGCTTGCGGCCACGGGGACTGGGGCCGAGGTTGGGACCTGTGGACTTCTCTTTTCCTGCCTCAGATCCCGGCACTCCCTCCTCATGTGCCTGTCTTCCCGCACCCGTAGCAAACCACCTCTCTGCCTGCCTGCCAATTCCCTTCTTGCCTCCGGGGCGGATCTCACACACCTTCCCCTTGGTGGGTTTCTCCCCCCCGATTCTGCCATTGCGAAAAGAGAGGGTCAGCTGCCTCAGCACCATCTCCTGTGTGGATTGGGGGTCTCTGAAATCAAACCACAGGTTGGCCTGGGCGCGCAACTCAGGTAGGCTGTTTGCCACCAGTGTCCGCAGCCAGCGACCATGTTGATGTGCATCCAGCTGGGTTCAGTCCAAATTCCCCCTACTGGCTTCCTCATACACTGGCCACAGTCGATCAGCGAATGCCTGAGGGGTCTCCCCGGATCTCTGGACAGTGACCTGTACCCGGTCGAACGGATAGCCGTCGTTCAACCCCATGCAGTTTGCTCCATTCGGCCTCATCGCAATCATTTATGTCTCCTACCTGCTCTACTTCCATAAAGTGGACAGAGGGGTCTCCTTTTCAGGCAAGTTTATTCACATGGGCCACCATCTGCCGCAGCTGGGCCGCACTGTGGGGAACCATGTACTGGTTCTGTAGGGGACCCTCAGCCTGACCCACTATGGGTGGTCCGAATCTACTCTGCCTGATGGGGCACATTGGGGCTGGTCCCAGAGGTTTAGATTCCAGCATTTCACCCTGCCTCTCCTCCGGGATCCCCAATGGGGCTGTGGGAGAGGGCCTGTAGGATTCTTCCTCCCTATCTTCCTCCCCACAGCCTGTTTCACTATGCTCCCCCTTCCGCACCTCGGCTGGGCTGATAAGGCACACCACTCCTTTACTGGGTGCCTTGCTTTCAGCCCAGCCAAGGACTTTTGTCTCAGCTAGGGCCAGAGCTTTGGTGTCGGGCCGGGTGGGGATTCGAGTCTCGGATCCAGACTTCCAGAGCTTTTGCTCCGGCTAGAACAAGGGCTGCTTTGGCTTCAGCCAGAGCCAGGGTGAGCCGATCAATTTGTTCCTGAAAGCAACGATGATCTGCCTCTGCCCTGCTGTGGCACGCCTGAAGCGCAGCCTGTAACTGGAGACTCTTATCCTCCCCCAACTTTCCCTGGTTCTGAGCCTGGGCAAGTTCCTCCTGCAATCCCCTGATGTGACCTTTCCCCTCAGTTACCTGGGACTGAAGGTACTCCCAGTGGTTGCCATAGCTTTCTCTATCTCTCTCTCTTTCCTGCCTCTCACACTTTAAATCCTGATCCAGCTTTTCCCTTTCTTTGCTGGTCTTTACTAGCTCCTCTCTCTGCTCAGCTAACTCTGTCTGCAGGACGTCTACCTGCCTGTCCAAGACCTGTATTTGCTTCTGAAAGCAAGTCAGCCACACTGCCTTTTCCACTGATCTTTTATGATCTGTACTCTGGGTCCACCTGGCTGCTGCGTCCTCAGGCTGTTCAGCCTCCAGCAGCGCCTGCACCCACTTCCTTGAGCAGTTTATCCTTGCTGTTACATACCTAGCAATCCTACCCTCCATTTTATACTCCTCTTCACCAAGACTGACTGTCTCTTCACCCTCACTCAATGCACGTCCCTTCGTGGTCACTATTCTGCAAGGGGAGCTTGGGGTGTGGGTTCGAATCCACACTCCCCTTGGGTTCTGTACGTGCGATTTATGAGGGTGGGTAAGTAACGAGGCACCAGACACAGTGGGTAAGAGTACAAAATGGCTGAGGTTTAATTAGAATAGCAAACACAAAGATAGAGGGCATCGGAAGAGGTCATAAAATAGCAGTAATGGCAAAATCTCATTCAACAACCCGAAAAATCTCGCAACAGGGAAGAGGAAAACAAGAGGTTAAAACATCCCACTCACACACAACCACACTTCCCACTCCCACCCTCCCTACCAATTCCTGTCCTAAATTGAGTCTGTGAGGGGGTTTGGGCTCTACTCACAATCCTATCAACTCCGGGGTTCTGTAGCAATTATTTCAGCTCGGGGTCCCTCTGGGGTGGGTTTTATGTTGTTCAGTTTTCCCATTCAAAGTTGCGTCGGTTTCTTCTATCTGCCTCTCGGTTATCGTCAGACTACAGTTGTGAATCCAGGTTATTGAACCAGGTGTCCAGGTCTGCACAGCTCTGCGTGCCCCAGCCTGATGCTTCGGCTATTCTCACCCTGTCCAGTGTGTTCAGGGCTAACAACAGCACCTGCTGCCACTTACCAACCAGGAGGTTGGCTCGTGGGCTGTTAGTCTCGACCAAAATCAAAGTTTGCAAAACTCTCTCAGCTCCTTTTTGGTCCACAACTCCTTTTCTCCACAACTCCTTTTCTGGTGGTTCAGTGTCCTATATTTGTATTCAATTCAGTTCTGCTCTTTTTGCGCTCAAACCCAGTGGGTGGTCCATTGTGTAAGTTTGGGCGGGGAAATAGCTTTGAATATTTAATCAGAAGATGTCACAGGTACTCGCAGGTGTGAGGACCAGGGTATTGTTTCAGTGCACATAGGTGCCCAAAAGTCTATTGGTCCTTTGTTATAGCCCTGAGAGTCAGTGGGCCATTCCTGCAGTGATTCATAGTTTTGATTCAGAGCTATTGTCCATATTAATTAGGTAGATAATGGCCCACATTCGTAGTTTGATTGGGGGGGGTGGGGGGGATGTCATTTTCAAACTGGGCCGGGGAGTCCTTATTGGTTGAAGATTTCCCCACTTCAGGCCCGACTCGACCCCTGATTGGCCTTCCAGAATGCACTTTTCCTCCATTGGCCAGTGCCTCGGTCTCGCTTGTGAGCCAGACTCCACAATGTCTGTATCCGCCCACACGTTTTCCCAGCCTGTTTTTATTTGGCCAAAAATGTTCATTTAGTGTATGGAATGATCCCATGTTAGTTTTCTTGTCCTTACGGTGTTTTAAATGCAGCCGTTGATTTTCGAACCTTACATGATAGCTTGCTACAGTTTAGAACTTTGAGTTTGTCACATACAAGTATACAGTGCAAATACCCAGAGAACTAGAATAAGGCTCACAGTAAAATATCGTGGCCATATATTTGTAGAAACACTTTTTCAATCGAGGCTCTACAATAACCTATGCCACTTTAAGTTTACTTTACTAATGCATCTAGATTATTTTACAAGCTTATGACTATCGCCCTTCACGGATTCACACTCAATGTATAGGAAGGACGCTCTGCACTGCACTGCTTAACGTCGATATCGATCGGCTTAAAAAAGTCTTACAGTTCCAATATTTTGGTCGTAGATGCGTTCAACGAAAGATTGGAAGTCTCCGGTTCTGACACCATGTATTTTATAGTCTCTTGAACAGTCTTAGTTCAACTTAACTCTATTTATTTGGGAGATCTCAGTCAGCCATGTGAAGCTTAAGATGGCATTCCTTCACAGACCCTCTCTCAATACAGCTCCCTATACCTCCTAGCTAGAGGGTGCTATACAAAGGTTATTGCACAAGATAAAAGTTCATGGGGTTAGGGGTAATATATTAGCATGGATAAAGGATTAGCTAACTAACAGAGAACAGAGAGTCGGGATAAATGGTTCATTCTCTGGTTGGCAACCAGTAACTAGTGGGGTGCCACAGGGATCAGTGCTGGGGCCCCAACTATTTACAATCTATATTAACAACTTGGAAGAAGAGACTGAGTGTAACGCTGCCAAGTTTGCTGACAATTCAAAGATGGGAGGAAAAGAAATGTGTGAGGAGGACACAAAAAATCTGCAAAAGGACTAAGTGAGTGGGCAAAGATTTGTCAGATGGAATATAATGTTGGAAAGTGTGAGGTCATGCACTTTGGCAGAAAAAAAATCAAAGAGCAAGTTATTATTTAAATGGAGAAAGATTGCAAAGTGCCGCAGTACAGCGGGACCTGGGTGTACTTGGCTTGATGGTTTGCACTGCTCTCTCTGCCTGACCATTGGACACTGGTTTAAACAGGGCAGATGTGACATGTTTGATCGTGTTATGGGGCATGAATTCTTTGAAATCAGCACTTGTAAAACATGGCCCGTTGTCGCTCACCAGGACATCGGGTAGGCTGTGTGTGGCAAACATAGCCCGCAGGCTTTCAGTAGTGGCCGCGGACGTGGTAGCCGACATTATCTCACATTCAATCCACTTGGAGTACGCGTCCACAACCACAAGGAACATTTTACCCAAGAACGGGCCTGCATAGTTGACGTGTACCCTAGACCACGGTTTGGAGGGCCAAGAACATAAACTTAGCGGCGCCTCCCTGTGTACATTGCTTAACTACGAACATGTATTATCTCTTTGAATGCAGGACTCTGAGTCCGCATCGATACCGGGCCACCACACGTGAGATCTGGCTATCGCTTTCATCATTACGATGCCTGGGTGGGTACTGTGAAGGTCATTGATGAAGGTATCTCTCCTCTTCTTGGGAACCACTACATGATTGCCCCATAGAAGGCAGTCTGACTGTATAGACATTTCATCTTTGCGCCGCTGGAATGGCTTTATCTCTTCCTGTATTTCCACTGGGACACTGGACCAGCTCCTGTGAAGCACACAGCTTTTGATTAGAGATAATAAGGGTCCTAGCTCGTCAGGTTTTGATCTGCCGGGCAGTGACGGGAAATTGCTCATTCTCAAATGCTTCCATAACCATGGCTAAATCTGTGGGCTGCGCCATTTCCACCCCTGTGGTGGGCAATGGCAGCCTACTGAGAGCATCGGCGCAGTTTTCTGTGCCTGGCCTGTGGCGGATGGCGTAGTTGTATGCAGACAACATGAGAGCCCATCTCTGGATGCGGGCCGATGCATTGGTATTTATCCCTTTACTCTCGGAAAACAGGGATATGAGTGGCTTATGGTCAGTTCCCAATTCGAATTTTAGCCCAAACAGGTATTGATGCATTTTCTTTACCCCATAGACACAGGCTAACGCTTCTTTCTCAATCATGCTGTAGGCTCTCTCTGCCTTTGACGGACCCCTGGGTGCATAAGCAACCGGTTGCAGTTTCCCAAAATCATTAACTTGTTGCAATACACACCCAACGCCATATGACGACGCATCACATGCTAGTACCAAACGCTTACATTGATCATACAACACAAGCAAATTGTTTGAGCATAACAATTTTCACGATTTTACAAAGGCATTTTCTTGGCTTTTGCCCCAAACCCATTCATCCCCTTTTCATAGTAAGACATGCAGTGGTTCTAACAGTGTGCTGAGACCCGGTAGGAAGTTACCAAAGTAGTTCAGGAGTCCCAGAAACGACCGCAGCTCCATCACGTTCTGTAGCCTCGGTGCGTTTTCGATTGTCTCTGTCTTCGCATTGGTTGGCCTAATGCCGTCCGCCGCAATCCTCCTTCCCAAGAACTCCACTTCAGGTGCCAGGAAAATGCACTTCGAGCATTTTAACCCGAGTCCCATGCGGTTGCGTTGACTAAAAACCTCCTCCAGGTTCTGCAGTTGCTCGACTGTGTTCTGACCTGTGACCAAGATGTCATCCTGGAAGACCGACTTCAGTAAACTTTCCATGTTTCTCTGAAATATCACCGCCGCTGATTGAATTCCAAACAGGCATCTGTTATAAATAAAAAGACCTTTGTGCATGTTGATGCAGGTGAGGCCCTTCAATGATTCCTCCAGTTCCTGCGTCATGTAGGCTGAAGTCAGATCCAGCTTCGTGAATATCTTTCCTCCCGCCAGCGTTGCAAAGAGGTCCTCGGCCTTTGGTAATGGGTATTGGTCCTGCATGGAGAAACGATTGATAGTTACTTTGTAATTGCCACAGATTCTGATGGTGCCGTCTCCCTTGAGGACAGCAATGATCAGGCTGGCCCACTTGTTGAACTCGATTGGTGAAATGACGCCTTCTCGTGCAGCCAGTCTAGCTCGATCTCTATCCTTTCTCTCATCATGTACGGTACTGCTCTCGCCTTGTGATGGATGGGTCGTGCCCCCAGAATTAGGTGGATCTGCACTTTTGCTCCTCGGAATTTCCCGATGCCTGGTTTGAACAGCGAAGGGAACTTATTTAAGACCTGGGCACACGAAGTGTCGTCAGCAGGCGATATCGCTCGGACGTCATCTCAGTTTCAGCGTATCTTTCCCAGCCAGCTCCTGCCGAGCAGCCTGGGACCATCGCCCGGTACCACCCAGAGTGGTAGCTTGTGCACCGCTCCATCGTAGGTGACCTTTACATAGCACTGTCAATTACGGGAATCAGTTCTTTTGTGTAAGTTTTTAGTTTCATACAAATTGGAATTAAGACTGGCCTTGAGGCCTTGTTGCACCACAATCCTTCGAAAGTCTTTTTGTCCATGATGGACTGGCTTGCACCCGTGTCCAGTTCCATTGACACCCGGAGTCGATTTAGTTCAACATTCAGCATTATCCGGGCACAATTCATGGTGAATCTGTGCACCCATGTACCTCTGCCTCCTCGGTCTGAGGCTCTGGTTCGTCATGATCCTCCATGGATCTGTCCTCCTCTGTAACATGGTGGTTTGCAGGTTTAACAGGATTAGTAGCTCGCCTGCACATACGTTGGAGGTGTCCCATTGTTCCACAGCCCATGCAAACAAACCCTTTGAATCGGCATAAATGGAAACGATGATCACCCCCGCAGCGCTAACAAAGTGTTAATGGCCTTGCATTCATCACCCTTGATGGTGACTCTGAGACATCTGTGGACATGCAGCTGCAGGCATATGTGACCTGCCCTGTACATTGCGATTCGAAAACAACATCACTTTGTTCATAGTATTGTAGCAGCACTTGTGTGCTGAGAGATTTGCGTTGTATTGTCACTGGTGGCAATGAACGCCTGGGCTATCGCTATGGCCTTCCTCAAGGTTGGGGTCTCTACAGTCAAAAGTTTGCGAAGTATGGTTTCGTCGCCAATGCCAAGTACGAAAAAGTCTCTGAGCATGTGCTCCGAATGTCCTTCAAATTCGCAATGTCCTGCAAGGCGTCTTAGCTCGGCGACATAACTCACCACTTCCTGGCCTTCAGACCTTTTGTAAGTGTAGAACCGGTACCTTGCCATCAGAACGCTTTCCTTCGGGTTCAAATGCTCTCGGACCAGTGTGCACAAATCATTGTACGATTTCTCCGTGGGTTTCGCTGGAGTGAGCAAATTCTTCATGAGACCATACGTTGGTGCCCCACAGACGGTGAGGAGGATCGCCCTACGTTTGGCAGCGCTCTCTTCCCCATCTAGCTCGTTGGCCACGAAGTATTGGTCGAGTCGCTCCACAAAAGTTTCCCTATCATCTCCCTCTGAGAATTTCTCCAGGATGCCCACTGTTCCCTGCATCTTTTGGTTCGCTATCTGTATCTCATTGCCAGTTATGTATGGAGAAAGAGTCAGACTGAACACTGTGAGCTCAAAGTAAAGTGTGACCTTAGTCTTTTATTGCAGGTCTCCAGAGTGCCTCTCCAACCTGTGAGGCCTCCTTAAATACCTGTGCTCCCAAGGGATTATGGGATCCCTTGGGACTCCAGAGGATGAGCCCTCTGGTGGCTGTACAGAGTAAATACAAGTTTACATATATAACAGAAATAGTTTCTTAAACAATAAGCGGATAAGAGGTTATGGGGAGCAGGTGGGGAGCTGAGGTCCATGATCCGATCAGCCATATACTTACTGAATGGCGGAGCAGGCTTGAGAGGCTGGGTGGCCTACTCCTGTTCCTATTTCTTATGTTCTTATTATATCGATACCTCCTAGATAGAAGGGGCTACACATTATCTTGTTACATTAGTCAGCAGCAAGGCGCTAGCCTTTCGCGCGCCAGTTAGTCCTCAACTGTATTTTCTGGCTGAGCTAATCTATTGCATGCTTTAACCCCTCTTCTGGCTACTAACTGAAGTGCTAGACAATCCGAATTTCTACCCCATTGTTGCTAAACAGATAAATGTATCTATTAGTCTTGAGTAGTTCTAATCTTCTATCATGTATGACACCAATCAGCACAGTGTTGGAGACTTGAGCTGATTTGTTAACGTTCTACAGATATTGGCTCTTTCAAGAGCTTCTGAAATAACTATTTTTTAACAACAAAATGGAGTCCTGAACATAAAATGAATTCTTTAATAAAATATTTCCTGCTAGCGTTCCTAATGGCAACCTTGTATCTGGTTATGATAAAAGGCAGATTTAAATAGGTATCTGTCCAGTGAACTTTGTGCATTATGCTTCTCATTTGTAGCTCTCAGTGACAGAGTGCAAGTGAAAACCATCTCACTGAGAACAGGATTGCAAATGACATTGATGGGCAAAGTGCCTATGATTTAAAAAAATATATTTTACACCCTGTAGTGGAGATACTAGCCAATAGCAGCTTTTATTTCCGCCAAGGAAATGTGAAAAAAAATTGATGAGGCATTGGTTCTCCCAAATAATCACCTTATAGACTGACCAGCCTCCCTCGCTGAGCCTCCCCATACCACTAGCATTAGAAAGAGGGAAGAAAATGGAATCCGACAGCAGTTCTAGCTTTATCGATACTAACGGGACAAACTCACAGAGCGATTTAGTAACACCAGACCATGCACAACCTGGATGAAAACCCAGCTCACATCTGCTTGAACATCTGATGAGATTATTACTCATTTCAAGAACAGCGTATCAGGCTAGAACAAATAGTCAGCTGTTGCCAATCCCTAGACTTTGCTAGCTATTTCATTTTTGATTCATCATGACATTTTATGTCGGCAGGTATGAGCCATTACTGATTTGATGGAGAACATAAACAGCTCAGATTCTCTTCTCTCATATTTTAGGGAGTCCCTCGGAATCAAGGATGACTTGTTTACACACTATGAGTTCTCAGGTGACTGATGAGACCAATTCTCTGTCACAGGTGGCGTAGATGCTGGTTGAAGGGATGGGTGAGTGGAGTGCTCTCCTTCCACTGTTTGCGCTTGGCTTCCACATGCTCCCAGCGAAGAGACTTGAGGTTTTGGCGCCTTCCCGGAGGCTTCTCCTCCACTTTGGTCTTGGGCCAGGGATTCCCAGATGTCGGTGGGGAAGTTGCACTTTTTCAAGGAGGCTTTGAAGGTGTCCTTGAAGCTTTTCCTCTGCCCACCTGGGACTCGTTTGCCGTGTCAGAGCTCTGAGTAGAGCGCCTGTTTTGGGAGTCTAGTATCAGGCATGTGGACGATGTGGGCCATCCATCGGAGCTGATCGAGCATGGTCACTGCTTCGATGCTGGGGATGTTGGCCTGAGCAAGAACACTGATGTTGGTGCACCTATCCTGCCAATGGATTTGCAAAATCTTGCGGAGACAGCGTTGGTGGTACTTCTCCAGTGCTTTGAGCTGCCTGCCTCTGTCTCTGAAGCATTTAGGAGGGCGGGTATCACTACCACTCTGTAGACCATGAGCTTGGTGCCAGGTTTGAGATCCTGGTCTTCAAACACTCTCTTCTTCAGGTGACTGAAGGCTGCATTGGCACACTGAAGGCAGTGTTGGACTTCGTTATCGACGTCTGCCCTTGTTGACAGTAGGCTCCCAAGATATGGAAAGTGATCCAAGTTGTCCAAGGCCTCGTCATGGATCTTGATAATCAGGCGGCAGTACTGTGTGGCGGAGGCAGGTTGGTAGAGAACCTTTGACTTATGGATGTTTAATGTAAGGCTCATATTCTCATACACTTCGGTGAAGGTGAAGGTGTTGACGATGGTTTGAAGTTTGACCTCCGATTGTGCGCAAACACAAGTGTCTTCTGCATACAGTAATTAAATGACAGAGGATGGGACAACCTTGGATCTGGACTGGAGGCGACGGAGGTTGAACATTTTCACATTTGTTCTATAGATTAGCTCCACACCAGCGAGAGCTTATTGAGGGTGAGATGCAGCATTGCATCAAGGAAGATCGAGAAGAGCATTGGTGTGATGACACAGCCCTGCTTGACCCAGGTCTGCACGTGTATTGGGTTTGTGGTGGATCCATTGGTCAGGATCGCGGCTTGCATGTCATCGTGGAGCAGGTGACAAACTTTTGAGGGCAGCCAAATTTGAGAAGGACACTCCATAATCCCACACGGTTGACAGTGTCTAAGGCCTTTATGAGGTCAAAGAAGGCCATTTACAGAGCTTGATGCTGCTCCCTGCATTTTTCTTGGATTTGCCGCGGTAAAGATCATGTCCATTGTGCCCCTTAGTGGGCAGAATCCGCATTGCGACTCTGGGAGGAGTTTTTCAGCCACTGGGAGAAGGTGGTTGAGGAGGATTCTTGCAATGACATTCCCTGTGGCAGACAGCAGGGAAACTCCTCTGTAATTACCGCAATCGGACTTGTCACCTTTCTTGAAGATGGTCACGATTATGGCATCTCTAAGATCCCCTGGCATGCTGTCCTCCTTCCAAATAAGAGAAATGAGTTCATGAGCACTCGAAGACCCTGCTAAGAAAACCTTATTCAGTCAGCACCTCACAACCAACCTGTCGACTTCCAGTGAACCGGAGACGCAGTGTGTCCCCCATTGCCTGGCCTGCCCTCAAGGCTTCCATAAATAGCACTTGTGGATATGCTTGACCACTCCACCAGGAAACATCAAGGCTGATTTTAATGAGGAGATCCAGGAGCTAATAAGCCACAAACGCAAGGCATTCTTGAACTGGAAACAGCATCACAACTCGAGAGCACGAAAGCAGCTCTATTGACGTCTGACGGCTGAGGTCCAACTTAAAACTCGCAACCTAAAGAATTTGCAGGAGATCCAGCAACTAGCTGACAACCACGTTGTGCGAGGATTATTTAGTGAAGTCAACACCACCTACAGCCCAAGCACCCAAGGTCCTATCCCTCTGAGGGCCAAGAATGAAGGACAGAGAGGTAGTCAGTGCCCGCTGGAAGGAGCACTTTGAAGATCTCCTTAACCGAGACTCTGTCTTCAACGTGAGTGAAAACCATGATTGCGACAGAGCGCAAGTGAAAAGCATCTCACTGAGAACAGGATTGCAAATTACATTGATGGGGCGCATGCCTATGATTTAAAAAAAATACATATTTTAGACCCTATAGTGAGATACTAGCCAATAGCAGGTTTTATTTCCACCAAGGAAATGTGAAAAAAATTGATGAGGCAATAGTTCTCCCAAATAATCACCTTATAGACGGACCAGCTTCCTTCTCTGAGTCTCACCATACCACTGGAATTAGAAAGAAGGGAAGAAAATGGAATCCAACAGCAGTTCTAGATTTATCGATACTAACTGGACAAATTCACAGAGCAATTTAGTAACACCACACCACGCACACCTGGATGAAAATCCAGCTCACATCTGCTTGAACATCTGATGAGATTATTACTCATTTCAAGCACAGTGTATAAAGCTAGAACAAATAGTCAGCTGTTGCCAATCCCTAGACTTTGCTAGACCCTAGACACATCACGGTGCCGCGTCACCACAGCTTTCCTCTTCACCTGTTGGCAGCCCGGTCGAGCCCGGGGGCATAATTGTCGGCCCGACATGGCAGTCGGGCGACAAAAGCAAACATGGCGGCAGCAGCAGCAGCAGCAGCAGGTCCTCCTCTTTAATGGGCGCAGCACCGCCATTTTATAAGGACTACAACCGGCAGAAAAAAACAACTTTTGGCACCGTGCAGCGAAAGCAAGATTTTTTCGGTGGAATTTTGCCATTGGGGTGGGGGGAACATTGGTGGTGCGTGGTCTTACGATGCACTTAGGATGGATTGGCAGCACCCGAGCGGTGTGGGGGCGGGGGGAGGTGGGGTGGGAAGAGCGAGTCACCAGTGGGATACCGCAGAACGGAATTTTCAAAATGGCGGCCATTACACGAAATTTCCGGCAGTAACAGGCCTTAAGCTTAAGGGAAGGGGCAACTTCAGCCCCCTAGTTTTGGTTTCCCCCATTTGTGGAAACATCCTCTCTGCATCTACCTCATCAAACCTTTCATAATCTTAAAGAACTCAATCAGGCCACTCCTCAACCTTCTCTTTTCTAGAGAAAAGAACCTCAGCCCGTTGCCTTTTGTGATAAGTATCAGTCGTTTGTGATAAGCATCACTTCTCAGATTTGGTATCAGCCTTGTAAATCACTTTTGCACCTTCTGCAGTACATCTATATCTTTGTTATAATATGCAGACCAGAACTGTGCACAGTGCTGCACAGTACTTAGTATCACTTCTGCTGCATTATTCTTTATTTTTCCTTGTAGCTTAAATCTCATGACTTTTCATCAATTCCATTCTCTCCAACACCAGGGTTTGCTTTTCAGGTCTCACTGAGTAGGTTTAGGCTTGCCGCCTAAAACATTCTGGCCTAGGAATTCTGGGGTTTAGCACCGATCGTTAAGATGAAAAAATGGAGGCCGCAATGCATCCAGCGGCTGCCTTTTCCTGCGGGTCGGCCCCGCGTGCGTTGCCTGCGCTTGTTGCAGAAATGGAAATGAAGCAGCTCGTTGACGTCAATGAGTGCATCGCTCACTTGACGCACAATCTGCCATTTTCGCCGTCACCGCTCCACTTCCCGCTCGCTCTTCATCAAACCAGCTGACCAAACATTCAGCAGCATGAAGGAGCCTCCAGCAGCGATATTTAAAGGGATCATCAGCAACAGCTTGCAGCTGACATGCTTTCTCAGTTTGACCGGCTCCATGTAATTTTCTGCAACTCATGCAGCTTTCTAAACTTGTTTCAAGTTCCTGAGGTCACAGGGAGTGTTGCTGCAAGTGGACAATGCCTCGGTTCTCATTTAAAGGCTTCTGTTCACAGTCATGGGGGCCGTACTTGTAGTCCCCCTCGCGCTCGATTATCTTTGGGAGAGGGAGCAGAGGCAGCAAAGAAGAGGAGATGTGTAGAGAGGGAGGAGGAGGGCCAGGAGGGCGCTCAACAGGAGGCCTTATCCACCTAGGGTCTTCCGAGAGCACTTCTCCTACCTGCACTTAAACAAGGAGCAGTGTATTAGGAGGCTCTGCTTCACCAAGGAGCTAGTGGTTGGTGACATCTCCGCAACCCCACCACTCATGCCCAGCACTCATAAAATGAGAGCCATTCTGCCACCAGGGACATCATCGAGCAGACCACGGAGTGCTCAAGCAATGGTTCTGCTGCCTTGACTCCTCGGGAGGAGCCCTCCAGTACTCGCCGAAGCAGGTGTCCCATTTCGGAGTGATCCGCTACATGTTTCACAACTTGGCCATCATGAGGGCACAGCCTTTGTCATTAGGGATTGTGGGTCCACCTCAGGAGGAAGAGGAGGAAGAGGAGGGAGGGAAAAGGCAGGCGGCAAATCTTGATGAAAGGTCATCAGATTTAAGCTACAAGGAAAAATAAAGAATAAAGCAGCGGAAGTGACACTAAGTACAGACTTGCAGCACTGTGCACATTTCTGGTCATATTATAACAAAGATATAGATGTGCTGCACACTCATTGACGTCACAAGCTGTTTCAGTTCCATTTCTGCAGTGAGCGCAGGCAATGCATGCGGGGCCGACCCGCAGGAAAAGGCAGCTGCCGGAAGCATTGCGGCCGTCATTTTTTCTTCTTAACGATCGGTGCTAAACCGCAGAATTCCTAGGCCAGAATGTTTGAACAGCATGCTCTGCTTGACCATTAGAAGCAGGCTTGAATGGAGTTCATCTCACATGTTTGATGCCATTGAGTTTCATAAACTCCTGGAACTCAAGACTTGTGAAGCAAGATCCGTTATCCGTTGTCGCTCACAACAATGTCAGGCAAACCATGAGTAGCAAACATGATACGAAGGCTCTCAATGGTAGCTGTAGACGTGCTGGATGACATAATAACACACTCTATCCACTTAGAATATGCATCTACTACAACAAAAACCATCTTTCCTAGAGCCTGCAAAATCAATGTGGATCCTCGACCATGGTTTGGATGGCCACGGCCAACGACTCAGCGGAGATTCCGTTGGTACTTTACTTAGCTGCATGCATGTATTGCACTGATACATGCATGATTCCAGATCAGAGTCAATTCCAGACCACCATACATGAGACCTAGCAATGGACTTCATCATGACAATACCAGGATGAGTGCTATGAAGTTCACGTACAAATTTTTCTCTACCTTTTTTAGGCATGATTACACGATTACCCCACAGTAAACAGTCTGACTGAATGGACAGCTCATCCTTGCGACAGTTGTAAAGTTTGGTCTCCTCACACATCTCCATAGGTATGGCAGACCAATCACCACTGAGTCCACACCGTTTCACAACCGATAAAATAGGGTCATGGCTGGTCCACATCCTAACTTGTTGAGCAGTGACAGGACCCATTACTAACAGTAGATCTACGGGTTGAGGCGTCTCCATCTCAGTTGTGGGTAAGGCCAGACGACTCAGTGCATCGGCACAATTCTTAGTACCAGGTCTATGACGGATGACGTAGTTATAGGCAGACAATATCAACGCCCACCTTTGAATGTGGGACGCTGCATTGGTATTAATATCTTTGTTTTCTGCAAACAATGAAATGAATGGCTTGTGATCCGTTTCTAGTTCAAAACGGAGACCAAACAGGTACTAGTGCATTTTTTTTACCCCATACACACAGGCCAAAGCTTCTTTCTCTACCATACTGTACGCTCTTTCCGCTTTAGACAGACTTCTCGAAGCATACGCAACAGGTTGTAGCTTGCCTGATTCATTTGCTTGTGGGAGTACACAGCCAACCCCATATGATGAAGCATCACAGGCCAATACAAGATGCTTACACGGATCATAATGAACAAGCAACTTGTTTGAACATAGCAGATTCTTGGCTTTCTCAAAGGCTCTATCTTGAGACGCACCCCAGACCCAATTGTCGCCATTTCTTAGTAACACATGCAGTGGCTCTAGTAAAGTGCTCAATCTGGGTAAGAAATTATCAAAGTAGTTGAGTAGCCCAAGGAATGAACACAGCTCCGTTACATTCTGAGGCTTGTTCATTATGATCCGTGTAAGCATTTTTGATGGCCTGGGTTTCCTTTCAATTCACACTTTTCTCTCCAATAAAAACAACACATACAGTAATTGCTTATGCAGGATTATCAGCCTAAATGCTATGTTTCCAAGTATTTCCCTGGACTTGCATGGTCCTCACTGGTAAAATCCTGTGTGCATGGACAAGATGGTGGACAGTTTGGAGCTGCTGTGTGGCATATGGGCATTAATTAAAACAAATGTACAAGTGCAAGTGGCTCTGCCTCCTAGTCGCTCCACTATCTTACATAAGCTATACTTAACTGAGGATATTTGTACAAAACACCTAAACGTTTCCACTGTGCGGGCTTGACCTATGTATTTCTGGTTCTGTTGATTTCAAAATTCTCATCCTTGTTTACAAATCCCTCCATGACCTTGCCCCTCCCTATCTCTGTAATCTCCTGCAGCCTCACAATGCCCCCCCACCCCCTGAGATATCATCGCTCCTCAGATTCTGCCCTCTTGAGCATCCCTGATTACAACTGCTCAACCATCGGTGGCCATGCCTTCAGCATCCTGGACCCTAAGCTCTGGTACTCCCTCTCTAAACCTCTCCGCCTCTCTACCTCTCTTTCCTCCTTTAAGATGCTCCTTAGAACCTACCTTTTTGACCAAGCTTTTGGTCGTCTGCCCTAAATTCTTCCTATGTGGCTCGGTGTGAAATTTATTTGTTTTGTCTTATAACACTCCTGTGAAGCACCTTGGAACATTTTACTACCTTAAAGACGCTATATAAATACAAGTTGTTGTTGTTGTGGTGGTGATACTTCAATATCATCCAGATCTTTAAAGTCATTAAGGGCACATTGAGATCTGATGATGAAGCTGTTTAATGATGCAAAAATTCCTCAGTAATGAGCATAACAAGGCTTTAACAAGCAAAGGTTAACTTTTTTTGGACTGTTTAATAACCCAAGTTGGCTTGGTTAGAATTATCAGAGTTGTGCTAAAAACAGTCAGATAGTGAGTTAAAGATTTCTACCTGCATTACAACATTCTTAAAAGTAGTGAACAGGAGAAAGTCATTGGTTATCAATCAAAGTCTTTTCACATTATGTCAAAATATATGATGAAGACTTCCTTGAAATCATTCTGAGTTTCGATGGTATCTCCTTTGTATTTCCTCAATAGTTCGACATGTTCTTTGTACACCTGTCCAAATGTGTCAGTCAAAGTCCCCCTATCATTTCTTGCTGTCACAAATGCCCCTCAACACTCTTATTTACAGCTGCCCTTGGGGATCTGTTCCCAGTTTAGCTGCAAATTCAGGAATGTTCCCTTAACCATATGGAAGAAAATACATATGATCTATCTCATTTCCACTATTATTTGTGTCTCCTGTAGTGTTCGCTGACAAGAACAAAGTTTGTTAAATGGCCTTCTGCCACGATTTCTTTCGGAGTTTGAGAATTTTGCAGGTTTGACCTTTATTTCCCAATTGCCAATTCTAAAAGTTACATTCATAATTCAGCTTCCAATAATAGCTGCATCATTTGTTTCTTTGTGTTCCACGTGGCATGGCCGTGCTCTGATAATGCAACATTACAATGCTATAGTTTCAGTTCAGATGCCCACTTGATAGACAGTGATTCACTGTCTATCAGTTCTTTTAGGAGATTAATCTTCCAATTTATCTTCAGCATTTGGCAGCTAGTCTAAAATTAACTGGTTTGAAAACTTTACCTGGGGCCTCCAGCCTCTGACACATTTCTAGATTCATAGATCTCAGTTTAACCTCAACCAAACTGTTGAGACTTAAACATAAGGCACTTGTCAAATATACTATCAGCAGTTAAGGACATTCTACAAAATTGTAACTTAGTTTTTTATCTTTGACACTTGCTGTACCGATATCTCAATCTACTTCCCTTGACGAACGTACAAGCCACATCTGAATGTCTTATCGTAGAACTGACAAGTTGTGCACCAATTTTTAATTTTTAACATTCTTATATTAAAAATGTCACTACAATATAATACAAATTAGTTTTCAGACTTACTTGCAGGTCTTGTTTGTCATTTTCAACTTTTCTAAATGTAGCCAGTCCACTTCTTTCCTTCCAACTTTTGATTCTTCTTCCTTTTAGACATGTATTCTTTCTGAAAGCTCTAGGAACAGCCAACTATCTGACAGAAGCGGCTTTGTCAGTAGATCAGATACACTCACCGTAGTCTTAAAGTGCACTCATCAATCAATATGTAATATAAACATAGAAATTTGAACTCTTTATAAAAGCTGCTTGCATATTCGGTTTGGTGGGATGGTAGGACCACTGGCTCCCAATGTGAGGAATCACATCGCTGCCAGCAACCCAAAAGTCACAACTTAATTCCATTTCTGTATAAGCTTTTTGTACAATGCGAATTTATAGAAACACCAATGACATCATAAGTTAGTTTTACATTTAATTGAATATTGCAATTCTGGTGAAATCTGGTTGTAATATACTTTTGTTTCAAAATAATACTTGTAGATGGCATTGTTGAATGTGTACATAATCCATAAATTTAAAATATATATATTCTACTAACACAATGTTACCAGGGTCTATGTTCTGATTTACTGTCATGTGGTAAGTGACAGACTAAATGTTAAGGCTACTTTGAGCTGTATTAATGTCACATGACACAGTTGATAAGAACCTAAGAACATAAGAATTAGGAGAAGGAGTAGACTATATGTCCCTTCAACCCTGCTCCGCCATTCAATAAGATCATGAATGATCATCGACCTCAACTCCACTTTCCTGCCCTATCCCATATCCGTTGAATCCCGTAGAGTCCAAACATCCATCTATCTCAGCCTTGAATATACTCAACGACTTAGCAGCCACATCCCTTTGGGGTAGAGAATTACAAAGATTCACAATCCTTTGAGTGAAGAAATTCCTCCTCATCTCAGTCTTCAATGGCCGACCCCTTATCCTGAGACTGTGCCCCGTAGTTCCAGACTCTCCAACCAGCGGGGAAACAACCTCTCAGCATCTATCCTGTCAAGCTCTCGCAGAATCTTTGTCGAATCTTCGAAAAACTGATGTGCATCAACACGCACAAAGGACAGTTTATATATCACAGACGCCCTTTTGGAATTCGCTCGGTAGCAGCCATATTTCAGAGAAACATGCAGAGTTTGCTGAAGTCCGTCCCGAGAACCATTGTGTTCCAAGATGACATCCTGATCACTGGTCGCGATGCCACCAAACACCTGCACAACCTGGAAGAGGTTCTGCGTTGTCTGGACAGAGTGGGACTCAGGCTAAAATTCTCCAAGTGCGTTTTCATGGCACCAGAAGTCGAATTCCTAGGGAGAAAGATTGCCGCAGACGGCATCAGGCCTGCGGACTCGAAGACAGAGGCCATCAAGAATGCACCCAAATCACAGAGTGTGAGGGAGCTGCGTTCATTCCTGGGTCTTCTCAACTATTTCGGTAACTTTCTACCTAGTTTGAGCACATTGCTAGAGCCCATGCACATGTTGCTGAGAAAGGGTAATGACTGGGTTTGGGCAAATCTCAAGACAGAGCCTTTGAGAAGGCCAGGAACCTGCTATGTTCCAATAAATTACTGGTACACTATGACCCATGTAAGCGGTTAGTGCTGCCTGCGATGCCTCATCATACAGGGTCGGTTGTGTGCTCCAGCAAGCCAATGTATCAGGCAAACTCCAACCAGTTGCATACAGGTCCAGAAGTCTGTCTAAGGCTGAAACAGCCTATAATATGGTAGAGAAAGAGGCTTTAGCATGCGTATATGGGGTTAGGAAAATGCACCAATACATGATTGGGTTTTGGTTTGAGCTTGAAACAGACCACAAGCCGCTCATTTCATTGTTTTCTAAGAGCAAAGGTATAAACACCAATGACTCGTCCCGCATCCAAAGATAGGCACTGACATTATCAGCTTATGATTATGTCATCCGCCACAGACACTGAAGACTGTGCTCATGCGCTTAGCCGGCTACCATTGCCCACAACCGGGATGGAAATGCCGCAGTCCGCAGACTTGTTTCTGGTCATGGATGCCTTCGAGAGCGAGGGGTCACCCGTCACGGCTTGCCAAATTAGGACCTGGACCGGCCAGGATCCTGTACTGTCAAGCGTAAAAAGGTGTGTCCTAAGTGGAAATTGGTCTGCCATTCCCAGGGAAATGCAGGATGAAATTAAGCCTTATAGCCGCCGCAAAGATTAATTGTCTATTCAGTCAGATTGTCTGTTATGGGATAATCGTGTTGTTATGCCAAAAAAAGGCAGGGAAATTTTTGTGCGAGATTTACACAGTACCCACCCAGGCATTGTCATGATGAAGGCAATTGCCAGGTCTCACGTTTGGTGGCCCGGCATTGACTCGGACTTGGAGTCATGCGTGCATCAGTGCAACACTTGCATGCAACTGAGTATCGCACCTGTGGGGTCTCCGCTGAGTCTATGGTCATGGCCATCCAAACCGTGGTCAAGGATCCACATAGACTTTGCCGGCCCCTTTCTTGACAAAATATTTCTAGTGGTAGTGGACGCTTACTCCAAATGGATTGAATGCGTAATCATGTCATCCAACACGTCCACAGCCACTATTGAAAGCCTCCGGGCCATGTTCGCCACCCATTGCCTGCCCATGTCCTTGTCAGCGACAACAGACCATGTTTCATCAGTTCGGAGTTCCACGAGTTTATGACCCGTAATGGCATCAAGCATGTCAATTCTGCCCCTTTCAAATCCGCGTCTAACAGTCAAGAAGAGCGGGCTGTCCAAACAATTAAACAGAGCCTAAAACACGTGACTCACGGCTCACTACAGACCGCTTGTCCCGCATTCTGCTCCGTTACCGGATGAGACCCCACTCGCTCACCGGGGTCTCTCCTGCCGAGCTGTTAATGAAGAGAGGCCTCAAAACCAGGCTCTCCCTTGGACACCTGGATCTCAATGATCATGTCGAAACCAGAAGGCAACGGCAGCAATGGTACCATGATCGCGCGGCCGTATCGCATGACACTGCTGTTCATGACCCAGTGTTTGTCCTGAATTATGGTCATGGTCCAAAGTGGGTTGCTGGCACAGTTTTGGCCAAGGAGGGTAACAGGATGTTTGTAGTCAAACTGTTAAATGGTCAAATGTGCAATAGGCACATCAACCAAACCAAACTACGATTCACAAACAACCCAGAACAAATTAAAGATGACATCATCATCGACCAACCAACACAAATCCAACCATCAGTTGACCCTTGTGTCATTCACGAAGACGAACCTACCATCCCCGACAGTCCTGTCAGACCGACTGCTCTGCAATGCAGCAATGGTCCTACTAACTCACCCAAGCTTGGGTTCAAACTGAGAAGATCAACCAGGGAGCGGAAGGCCCCGGACCTTCTCAACTTGTAAATACAACTTGTACCAAGGACTTTGGGGTGATGATATTATGTCTAATAACTGGGTTAAATAAAGGTACAGCAGTTATCATGGGCAACTTTAATCTACATATTGACTGGGCTATCCAAACTGGTAGCAATGCGGTGGAGGAGGATTTTCTGGAGTGTATTAGGGATGGTTTTCCAGACCAATATGTCGAGGAATCAACTAGAGTGCTGGCCATCCTAGACTGGGTGATGTGTAATGAGAAAGGACTAATTAACAATCTTGTTGTGCGAGGTCCATTGGGGAAGAGTGACCATAATATAGTAGAATTCTTTATTAAGATGGAGAGTGACACAGTTAATTCAGAGATTAGGGTCCTGAACCTGGGGAAAGGTAACTTCGATGGTATGAGACGTGAATTGACTAGAATAGACTGGCGAGTGATACTTAAAGGGTTGACGGTGGATAGGCAATGGCAAACATTTAAAGATCACATGGATAAACTTCAACAATTGTACATTACTGTCTGAAATAAAAATAAAATGGGGAAGGTGGCTCAACCGTGGCTAACAAGGGAAATTAAGGATAATGTTAAATCCAAGGAAGAGGCATATAAATTGGCCAGAAAAAGCAGCAAACCTGAGGACTGGGAGAATCTTGTAATACAGCAGAGGAGGACAAAGGGTTTAATTAGGAGGGGGAAAATAGAGTATGAGAGGAAGCTTGCTGGGAACATAAAAACTAACTGCATATGTGAAGAGAAAAGATTAGTGAAAACAAACGTAGGTCCCTTGCAGTCAGATTCAGGTGATTTTATAATGGGGAGCAAAGAAATGGCGGACCGGTTAAACAAATATTTTGGTTTTGTTTTCACGAAGGAAGACATAAATAACCTTCCGGAAATACTAGGGGACTGAGAGTCTAGTGAGAAGGATGAACTGAAGGATATCCTTATAAAGCGTGAAATTGTGTTAGGGAAATTGATAGGATTGAAGGCCGATAAATTCCCGGGGCCTGATAGTCTGCATCCCAGAGTACTTAAGGAAGTGGTCATAGAAATAGTGGATGCATTGGTGATCATTTTCCAACAGTCTATCGACTCGGGATCAGTTCCTATGGACTGGAGGGTAGCTAATGTAACACCACTGTTTAAAAAAGGAGGGAGAGAGAAAACGGGTAAATATAGACCGGTTAGCCTGACATGAGTAGTGGGGAAAATGTTGGAATCAATTATTAAAGATGAAATAGCAGCGCATTTGGAAAGCAGTGACAGGATAGGTCCAAGTCAGCATTTATTTATGAAAGGGAAATCATGCTTGACAAATCTTCTGGAATTTTTTGAGGATGTAACTAGTAGAGTAGACAAGGGAGAACCAGTGGATGTGGTGGTATTTGGACTTTCAAAAGGCTTTTGACAAGGTCCCACATCAGAGATTGGTGTGCAAAATTAAAGCACATGGTATTGGGGCTAATGTACTGACGTGGATAGAGAACTAGTTGGCAGACAGGAAGCAGAAAATCGAGATAAACGGGTCCTTTTCAGAAAGGCAGGCAGTGACTATGGAGTGCCGCAGGGCTCAGTGCTGGGACCCCAGCTCTTTACAATATACATTAATGATTTAGATGAAGGAATTGAGTGTAATATCTCCAAGTTTGCAGATGACACTAAATTGGGTGGCAGTGTGAGCTGTGAGGAGGACGCTAAAAGGCTTCAGGGTGACTTGGACATGTTAGGTGAGTGGACAAATGCATGGCAGATGCAGTATAATGTGGATAAATATGAGGTTATCCACTTTGGGGGCAAAAATACGAAGGCAGAATATTATCTGAATAGCGGCAGATTAGAAAAGGGGGAGATGCAGTGAGACCTGGGGGTCATGGTTCATCAGTCATTGAAAGTTGGCATGCAGGTACAGCAGGCAGTGAAGAAGGCAAATGGTATGTTGGTCTTCATAGCTAGGGGATTTGAGTATAGGAACAGGGAGGTCTTACTGCAGTTGTACAGGGCCATGGTGAGGCCTCACCTGGAATATTGTGTTCAGTTTTGGTCTCCTAATCTGAGGAAGGACATTCTTGCTATTGAGGGAGTGCAGCGAAGGTTCACCAGACTGATTCCCAGGATGTCGGGACTGACATATGAGGAGAGACTGGATCAACTGGGCCTTTATAGACTGGAGTTTAGAAGGATGAGAGGGGATCTCATAGAAACTTACAAGATTCTGACGGGACTGGACAGGTTAGATGCGGGAAGAACGTTCCTGATGATGGGGAAGTCCAGAACCAGGGGACACAGTCTTAGGATAAGGGGTAGGCCATTTAGGACTGAGATGAGGAGAAACTTCTTCACTCAGAGAGTTGTTAACCTGTGGAATTCCCTACCGCAGAGAGTTGTTGATACCAGTTCATTGGATATATTGAAGAGGGAGTTAGATATGGCCCTTACGGCTAAAGGGGTCAAGGGGTATGAATAGAAAGCAGGAAAGGGGTACTGAGGGAATGATCAGCCATGATCTTATTGAATGGTGGTGCAGGCTCGAATGGCCGAATGGCCTACTCCTGCACCTGCACCTATTTTCCATGTTTCTATGTTTTACCTGTCACCGGAGGGCGCGACTGTTGGAGTCCTAATGGTCACTGGCAGACACGTGCAAGCCGTGTATATAATGTTGGCAGTCATGTTGAATCCTCACTTTGAGAATAAATAAACTGGCGTAAGGTCATTCCTGAACTAGCTCACCGTACTTAGCCTCGTGGAGTTATTCGATACTTAACACTAATCTACTCAATCTCTCCTCATAGGACAACACTTTCATCCCAGGGATCAATCTGGTGATGTGAGTACAACATAGAAATCAATGTTTTATCCTGGCAAACTATTTGATCAGTTACAGAGCTGGTGTAATTAAGTGAAGTAGAATTGCAAATTCTGAATCTTGAAGTCATGAATGGTACCAACGATATGTAACATTCCCCCAAAAAATAAATGCCCCTTGTACTTGGGTTGGTGCTTATATGGTGACTCCCATACACGTTTGTAGTTACTGTGCTGCTGTCTGCTACATCGGGGTGCTTGACATTTATATTACTAGTTTGTGGAGATTTGCGCTGTGTGTTCTTGGACTCCAGGTGATCAGGAGAATGTAAATAAGAAAATCAATGGATGGAAGACATGCAGTGGATGGTCACTGAGAGTGCAAATTGGCAGCCTGCATCCCTTTCACTACTGTTATGATTGATTATTGTTCATGCATCATGTGACACGAGCTTGTGTTTTAAACCAAGCTGCAGCTCAGTCATTGGTTTGAAAAAATGTGAATATACAAGGAAGACACAATGTTGAATGACTAGATACGCATGTTGCAGCAAAGAATACATTTAAGGGAAATGTAAGGAATTGGAAGAAAAACGCCAGTTAAATGAGTTCAGTCAACAAGAACAAGAAAATGTTTGACATAAAATTGCACAAACCAAACTAGAAATGTTGCTGCAAAAATACAAGATCAGATGTATAACACTCCTCCATGAGTGGGAGGTGAGGTGATCAAGAACATATAATAGGAAGTGAGTGTAATTCTGATTTCAATTTTGACGAACTTGAGTCAAATGCAAGAAATATTCAGTTTAAAACCAAGAACTTCCTTTATTGTTGCAATAATCTTCCCGGTCATGATCTTGAAGCTCTTCCTGTTTCCTTGTAGCTGGTGCCAAACCTCCCCACACACTGCAGTCGATTATTTTAGTGGAGGCTGCTTAAATTAAAGAACTGGAGAAATGGTTACCCCTAGCACTTTCCAGCCACAGTTCCAATTGAACACCAAGTCTACACATGTTTGTGGTTTTAAAAAAAAAGAAATAGATAGGTTACTAATTCTTACTTGTGCCATGAAGAGAGCGGGGGAGGATTTCCGGACGGGAAATCCATCCTGCTGAAATTAAAATACTCGTCAGATTTGTTGAACAGTAATCACAATGAATAGTAGATGAACAGCAAACACAGACTTTGCTATTTCTCTTTGACATAATTGAAAACAACAAAGGCACTTCTGCACTAATCCTTACTGTACACTGGACTGAAAGCACAGTCTCTGACTAATATGTGGTGGTTTGTTGTGGAACAATCCACAATGTTTCTGACCTGTGTTTATCTACGATGGCTTCAGAATTACTGTTGACTAAATCAGCCACAGCCAACATCCTTCAAAGATCTGCCCGAACAAAGAACTATTTCTTTAAACAAATTAGAGCTGCCAATCAAACATGTACATTACACAAAAGCAAAATAATACAGATGCTGGAATCGGAAATAAAACCAGAAAATACTGGAAATAGTCAGCATCTGTGGAGAGAGAAACAGAGTGAACGTTTTAGGTCGATGATCTTTCATCAGAAGTGATGAAGATACATTATACGATATTAGTACTTGAATTGTGTGGCTTGTTCCCTTATTTTGGGGACAAATGACCCTGTCCCACCTGAATATTGTGAGAGGAATCCAACTAATTAACAACCACACCGTGAAAACAATGGAGCAGCCAAACAGGCAAACAACTCCAATTTACTACTTATATTGGGTCCAAGTTTGCCCCCTCTGCTGGAACGGCGCACCTCCATGAGGTGCGCGGACTTTGTAGTACAGAAATGGCGCCGATTTCTTACCTCCGTATTCTCCCGTTGGTTCTTGTGGCGCAGCTCATCAGCGTGGTGGGCGGAGCTACAGCCCTGCGCCGAAAAGAGTGCTGGCAGCTGCGCGCATGCGCAGTGGAGTCTGCGGGCGTGTGCAGTAGCTCCTGGCCCTCCCGGCACATCCTGGCTCCGGGCAACCCTATCCCTGGCCAAAGGGACGACATAATGTTCGCCGCCCCTATCCCGGGCCGAGGGGCCTGCCGCACAGGCCAGCCGCTGCCTTCCCGCGTTGAGGGCTACAAGAGACAGGTTGGTGGGGGAAAGAGTTTTGATGGGGGGGGGGGAGGAGAAGAGTTTTGATGGGGGGGGTGAAGAGTTTTGATGGGGGGGGGGGGAAGATTTTTGATCCGACGGGGGGGGGTGCGGGCCCGCTGTGAATCTCTTCACTCCTCCACCCCCCGTTAAGACGCTGCGTTCACCACCCACCACCCCCAGCCGCCCCCCCCCCCCCGAGGCCTGCCGCATTGAGCCTTATCCCTCCCTCCCCCCCCCCCCACCCTCACCCCCACCCATTCAGATGCCACCTCCTGCCTCCCCTGTACCAGGCCAAAGGGACTCCCACACAGCCAGGCACTGCCGAGTTTAGTTGAAGGTAGGATTTACTTCAGTTCTTTATTTGTTAATTTAATTATTTACTTCAGTTCATATTTTTTATTGAATGCTTATTGCTTTTTGTGCTTTCTTTGGATCTTGGTAGTTACTTGCGCCAATTCCTTAACTCTAGGTAAGGTTTTTCTGTGCGGACAGAAGTGGCAACATACGTTGGCCTAAGTTAGTTTGGAGCAACTACATAATTAAATTCTCACTATATTAAATATTGGATTTGGATTTGGTAATCAATAGCAGGTATTACTAACTTTACTAGAACAACATTGACTTGAATTACATGGTGCCTTTAGTGTAGAAAATGTCCCAAGGTGCTTCACAGAAGCAAAGGAAAACATGGATGCCAAGCCACAGAGGAAGATACTAGGAGGAGTGAGCAAAGTTTTGGTCAAAGAGATAGATTTTGAGAAGGGTCTTAAAAGGCAAAGGAGAGTGGTGCAGAGGGTGATGGTTTTAGTGGGCGAGGGGGGGAAATTCCAGAACATGAGGCCGAGGTGATTTATAATATTACTGGCAATGGTGGGGCAAAGGGAGGCCAGAGGCAGAGGGATGGGGGAGAGGAGTTGTAGCACTGGAGAAGAGTACAGTGATAGGTAGGGATGAGACCATGTAGAGATTTACACACAAGGATAAGAATTTGCAACTTTATTCCACTCCTATACCTTCCTACGCTAGTAAAATATCCATTTCTATCATTAGCTCTGAACTTTTTTATATCATTTTAAATTTCTGCCTGTATGCTTGTGATATCAAATCATCAGCAGTTAGAATCACTTGTTTTGCAATATCAGACACACAAGAGAAAAAATAATATACCACAAACTACATTTTTGCCACACGGTGAACTGAACCACCAGGGGAGCTATCTAGAAGCAGAGTTGAAAGTATCTCTTTTCAGTCTGCCTGTAGTGGCTCCTCTGTTATTTATGTCTGTAGGGGTAATACATGTTGTATACCTGATAGGGCAGATTATGATTATAACATGAAGGGCATTCAGAAATTAGCAAGTTCTTTCAATATATTGGTTACCTTGTCGATTTTATGCCTGATTAAAATTTTAAAGTCCAATCACGGATATTTACTTTTTCAGGGCAAGAAGTGCAGTAGTTGGTCGTGGCAATGTGTATTATATAAATACCAGCTTAACACAGTTTGGTCAGGTAAGATTTTATGTTTTAAATACATTTTTGTGGTTTGCCCTCCTTGGGCAGTGATGATTCTGCTATGCTGTATTACCGATTCCCCTCTCTGTTAAAAATGTACTAATTCCATTAGCACATTCATTTCGTTCTTATGCCACAATATTTATTGCAATATATACCAGCAGTAAGTAAAGCTCACCAGAGGGATACATCACCAATCCAAAGTGGTGAGTCTGTCAAGGTGGGGGTACAGCTGCACCAGGAGTACTGTGGATAATTCCAGCTGCCCTACTCCAATAAGGATATCCAGACATTAGATGCAGCACAGAGAAGGGCAGCCAAACTGTTACTGAGCTCAATGCACTGAGCTACGATGAGAGATTGAAGAGTTGGGATTGTTTATTGTGGAGAAGAGAAAACCAGGAGGAGATATTACTCAAGTACTCAAGATCCCTAAGGGAATAGATAAATTGAACCCCAATAATATGTTTGAGATTGTCATAAATTCTAGAACCAGGGGACGCTGGATCAAGCTTAGAAGAGGGAAAGTTCATAAAAAGTTTAGAGTTAACTGCTTTAAACAGAGGGTGGTGAATATCTGCAATGTACTGTCCAGGGAGGCACTGCAGGGAGATAGTGTCGACAAATATCAGGGAGAATGGAATACATGAGGGTAAGGGTGATTGAAGAGTATTTGTTTTTCAGACTGGCTTGATGGGCTGGAATTTATTCCATTCCTATACCTTCCTACCCAAGTAAAATATCCATTTCTATCATTAGTTCTGAACTTTTTTATACCATTTTAAATTTCTGCCTGTATGCTTGTGATATCAAATCATCAGCAGTTAGAATCAGTTGTTTTGCAATATCATAATCAGTACTGTTGACCAAATGTACACGCGAAGATGCACTAAGCACTTCATCACTAAGCGACGATATTACCCTTTCACCATATTCTCTGTCCTACTTATGGTGTTTTGCTTTAGAATCTATATTTTCCCTTTTCATAAAATTTAGAAGTTAGATTTAATCAAACTATTCTGCATAAAATTATGGGCTGGATCAACTGTCCCTCACTCGTCAATCTCTTTAGCTATATGCATGACATGACTGAGAATAATGTGCCTCAGGCTTAACAATCCATCCTAGTCATCATCATCATCATAGGTGGTCCCTCGAACAAGGATGACTTGCTTCCACACCAAAAGGGATGAGTTCACTGATGTTTCAATGGAGGACCCGATATTCCAGTCCTGAACTCCAGGGGTGGAAGATGCCTGTGCGTGGATTTTTTTAACGTGAGGTGGCTGTTGCACATCAGCCACCACACGGGCTTGACAGAGTTAGGCCTTTATCCAGTGGCAAAGGTAAACCAGGACGACTGGAGACCTGCTCTGCAGCACAGACCTAATGCGCACACAACAGTGTGGGCAGGGCTGTGCTGCCCCTGGGCCCTCGGCTCTTCTGGGCCCCGCACCCTCATTGGCCGTACCTCGGCCACGATCTCTCGCCACTCCTCTCTCACCGCTCCTCCACTACGATCTCTCACTGCTCCTCCGCACCAAACATTCATCGCACCTCCGCCACGATCTTTCGCCACTCCTCCGCCTCAATCACGTTACCATGTCCTTAATAATAGATTCTAGTATTTTCCCTGTTACTGATGTCAGGCTAACTAGCCTATAGTGCCCTGTTTTTTTTCTCTCTCTACTTTCTTGAATGGCGGGGTTACATTTGATAGCTTCCAATCCACAGGGACCGTTCTAGAATCTAGGGAATTCGGCAAGATCCAAACCAATGCAGCCACCACTATCTCTGCTGCCACCTCTTTTAAAACCCTAGGATTAGGCCATCAGGTTCAGGGGATTTGTCAGTTTTTAGCCCCATTAATTTCTCTAGTACTTTTTCTTTACTAATATTAATTGCTTTAAGTTCCTCGCTCTCATTAGACCTTTGGTTCTGCAAAATTTCCAGTACATTATTTGGCCTAGAAATTGGCCTCCTTAGCACCTCCCATTATCGCCTATGGCGGATGATAATGGGGCGCTAACCACTTCCCGACCGGGCGCAGCGAGCTGAACGACTCCCGTTAAGTTCAGTGGGAGGTTTGTGGCAGTGGTAGGACGTTCCTTTGCCCGGAGATCGTGACATCATTGCAGTGCACATCGCCCTGGTGGCGACCCAGTGCCAAACTTTGGTTCCGTTCCCTGAAGCATCACCGGACAAAAACACTGGCAGCTGCAGAAGGCATTAATCGGGAGGCCAGGCACTTTGGGGGTGAAAGTTAAAGGTGAAGTGGCTGAGTAAAAAAAATTTCAAAACTGGTGTTTCTAATTTTTTTAGATTCCTCTTCAGACGCAATCGATCAGCCCAGCACTCTACTGCAGTGCATCGGGCTGATCGGGCCCGATCGCGTCAGCCATCAGTATGTGGTTCCAATGCAGAGCCTGCAGCGATGGCCCTTCCATTTAAGGGAGGGAAGGAGCCTCCGAACGCGGCAGCGCAGCATGGCCCATTGTGCAGCACTGCACAACTACTGTCCACCTGCGTCCTGTTACGCTCCAGGAAGGAAGTGGAGCGCTTTAGTGCTTCACCTCCTTCCTGGAGAGCAAACCCTGAATTTTGTAAAAGTCATTAGCGCCTGCTACTATTTTTTTCAACATTTAAAGGTTCCTGCATTTCTCCCTCTTTGTGTCTTCTACTGTAAAGGAGACACAAAATATTTGGGGTTTAACATCTCTGTCATTTCCTTATTCCCCATTATAATTTATCCTGTCCCTGCCTCTAAGGGACCCATGTTTACTTTTGATAATCTATTCCTTTTTACATACTTATAAAAGCTGTTACAATCTGTTTTTATATTTCACGCTAGTTTACTCTCATGTTTTACATTCTCCCTCTATCAATTTCTTGGTAGTCCTTTACTGTTGTTTAAAACCCTCCCAAACATTGAAAGCCTCTGCTTTTAATCTAATACTATTCTTAAATGTTAGCCATTCTAGTATGGGGTATATACTGAAAATAGTATGGGTTACCCATTGTACATTTCTGATTTAGAGCAACACCACACTAACGGACCATATAGTTCAGGCTAAAACTACTAATTCAGTTAATACGAGAAACAAATATACATTGAAGGAAGTTACAGCAACGGATAAAATGATGAGATAATACTTAACTTGCTTTAATAATTTAAATCCTTTTCTAAAATCATTATAAGAATTTTAAAAAAATGAAACAGGACGTAATCCTGTTTTACGTTACAACAATATCTCTTGAAGTGTTCAACTAGTTCAGACTGCTATATCTCTATGGGATTATCAAAAATAATATTTTTAATATACTAAAAATAATGGGCTTGAAAGTATAACAGTGTATAATGTTTAACATTTCTCTGAAATTCCTCTCTGTTATTTCAGCAGAGATCAATTAACATTTGTTTAAGGGGGTTAATACTTCTACTAAAATAGCAGGTTGAGGAATTTCAGACAAATGCATAAGTGCACTTTTATTCCATAGCATAGCGATGGTCTTAATTAGTAGAGTGTATCCCAGCCAGAAATAATAGGTATGTACTTCTTGCAATTTAGTATATACTGTATTCGCTGCTTATGATGTGGTCTCCTCTATATTGGGAGACCAAAAGTAAATTGGGTGATCACTTTGCGGAAAACCTCCAATTAGTCCGCAAGCATGACCCCGCATTTCCAGTCACCTGTCATTTTAATTCTCCCCGTACTCCCACTGTGACCTTGGCCTTCTGCACTGTTACAATGAAGCTCAACGTAAGCTCGAGGAACAGCACCTTATCTTTTAATTAGCCGCTTTACAGCCTTCAACATCGAGTTCAACAATTTCAGATCATAAGCACTGCCCCCACTTTTTGGACAGCAGCTGTTGCTGATGATTCTACTATTCCCATTTACACTGCCTCAAGAACAATCTTTTATTTATTTACTTGTCTCATTATCATCTTCTTTTGCCTCGCACCATTATCCATTTTGTCATTTAATCTCCTTGCCTTCTACCCTATCACAGACCCCTTTTGTTCTTTCCTCCCCCCTCTGCCCTACCTCTGTACCTGTTACATCTTTAACTTGTTACAGTTCTGATGAAAAGTCATCGACCTGAAACGTTGGCCACGATTTCCCCTACCGAGGCGGGCTCAGTGCGTCCGAGGTAGGTGGCAGGTTGCAATACTGCTCCCGGCTCCATTCCGCTCGGTGAGAAGATTTTTCTGTTGATGGGGCTTGTTAAGCCCGCCGTGCGAGGTTCCCGGCCAATTAAAAGGAAGCTGGTCTGAAGACTTCATTAGATGATGCGTCATCAGCTGGTTTCCTTAAAGAGACCATTTCCACAATAATTTTGACAGTTGTGCTGTCAGTGTTCTGCAGCATTGAGGTGCTATAAACACGGACAAGCACTGCACAAAGGTGCACAGCTGCACCCAGGCTCTCCCATGACTCCCTCCATATGCTCATGGAGGGAGTCACAGCACACAGGGAGGTTCTCTTCCCTTCCAATGGATGGAAGAGACCTCCCCAGAGACCAACGCAGCCTGGTTGCACATTGCACAGGAGGGCACATGCAGGAATGTTGTCAGGAGGACCTGGCTGCAATGGCTCAAACCTTTTATTGGATGTTTTCTCCAATATTCGTGTAAAGTTTCTGCTGATGTGTTGCCAAACATTGAAATCTTTATTTTCAACACTTTTCAATCTTGGACAGATTTGCGTGCACCTTTGGAAGTGAATTGCAGTGAATGGTGAGATTTAACTGTAGTGTATGGAGACTGAACACTGTGAGCTCAAAGTAAAGTGTGACCGTAGTCTTTTATTGCTGGTCTCCAGAGTGTCTCTCCAACCTGTGAAGCCTTCTTAAATACCTGTGCTCCCAAGGGATTATGGGATCCCTTGGGACTCCAGGGGATGAGCTCTCTGGTGGCTGTACAGAGTAAATACAAGTCCATATAAATAACAACATTCCCCTCAAAGTCAATAGTGTAACTATTTACAATGTGAGTCGATCTGGGGCCTTTCTTGCCCTGGTTGATCATCTCGGTGTGAAAGCTGGTGTTGTTGAATCATTTGTTGGGCCCTTGCTGGGCTGCTGTGCAGCTGGCCTTGCTGGGCTGCCTGGTGTGTTGGGCCCTGCAGGGTTGCTGAGAATGACAGGTTCTGCTTCGTGGTCAGCCATGGTGTCATTTGCCACTGGTGTGTGTGTTGGGGGATCAAAAAATGTAGGGTCCAAGGTGGGTTGCTCAGGGTAGTCCATGAATCTGAGTTTGATTTGGTCCAAGTGTTGCCGATGAAGGAGTCCATTTGAAAGTTTGACCCGAAACACCCTGCTCCCCTCTTTGGCCATGAGAGTGCCAGGAAGCCACTTGGGACCTTGTCCATAATTTAATACAAATACAGAATCATTGACTTCAATCTCGTGTGACACATTTGCACTATCATGGTATGCACTTTGTTGAAGGCACCTGCTCTCTACCTGTTCATATAGATCGGGGTGAACTAATGAGAGCCTTGTCTTAAGTGCTCTTTTCATGAGCAGTAAAGCAGGTGAGATCCCAGTGAGTGAGTGGGGTCTCGTGCGGTAGCTAAGCAGGACTCGGGATAGGCGAGTCTGCAGTGAGCCTTCAGCTACCCTCTTCAAGCCTGGCTTGATGGTTTGCACTGCTCTCTCTGCCTGACCATTGGACGCTGATTTAAACAAGGCAGATGTGACATGTTTGATCCCATTACGGGTCATGAATTCTTTGAACTCAGCACTGGTTAAACATGGCCCGTTGTCACTCACCAGGACATCGGGTAAGCCATGTGTAGCAAATATGGCCCGCAGGCTTTCAGTGGTGGCAGCAGATGTGCTAGCCGACATTATCTCACATTCAATCCACTTGGAGTAGGCGTCTACAACCACAAGGAACATTTTACCCAAGAACGGGCCTGCATAGTCAACGTGTACCCTAGACCACGGTTTGGAGGGCCAAGACCATAAACTTAGCGGCGCCTCCCTGGGTACATTGCTTAACTGCGAGCATGTATTACATCTGTGAACACAGGACTCTAAGTCCGTATCGATACCGGGCCACCACACGTTGGATCTGGCTATCGCTTTCATCATTACGATGCCTGGGTGGGTGCTGTGGAGGTCATTGATGAAGGTGTCTCTGCCCTTCTTGGGGACGACTACTCGATTGCCCCACAGAAGGCAGTCTGCCTGTATAGACATTTCATCTTTGCGCCGCTGGAACGGCTTTATCTCTTCCTGCATTTCCACTGGGACACTGGACCAGCTCCTGTGAAGCACACAGCTTTTGACTAGAGATAATAAGGGGTCCTGGCTTGTCCAGGTTTTGATCTGCTGGGCAGTGACGGGTGATTGCTCATTCTCAAATGCTTCCATAACCATGGCTAGATCTGTGAGCTGCGCCATTTCCACCCCCGTGGTGGGCAATGGCAGCCTACTGAGAGCATCGTTGCAGTTTTCTGTATCTGGCCTGTGGCGGATGGGGTAGTTGTATGTGGACAATGTGAGCGCCCATCTCTGGATGCGGGCCGATGCGTTGGTATTTATCCCTTTACTCTTGGAAAACAGGGATATAAATGGCTTATGGTTAGTTTCCAATTCGAATTTTAGCCCAAACAGGTATTGATGCATTTTCTTTACCCCATAGACATACTCCAACGCTTCTTTTTCAATCATGCTGTAGGCTCTCTCGGCCTTAGACAGACTCCTGGATGTATAAGCAACCGGTTGCAGTTTCCCGAAATCATTAGCTTGTTGCAATACACACCCGACGCCATATGACGACGCATCACATGCTAGTACCAAACGCTTACATGGATCATACAACACAAACAATTTGTTTGAGCATAACCATTTTCTCGCTTTTACAAAGGCATTTTTTTGGCTTTTGCCCCAAACCCATTCGCCCCCTTTACGTAGTAAGTGGTTCTAACAGTGTGCTGAGACCCGGTAAGAAGTTACAAAAGTAGTTCAGGAGTCCCAGAAACGACCGCAGCTCCTTCACGTTCTGTGGCCTCGGTGCGTTCTCGATTGCCTCCATCTTCGCTATAGTGGGTCTGATGCCGTCCGCCGCAATCCTCCTTCCCAGGAACTCCACTTCAGGCACCAGGAAAATGCACTTCAAGCATTTTAACCTGAGCCCCATGTGGTTGAGCCGACTAAGAACCTCGTCCAGGTTTGCAGGTGCTCGACTGTGTTCCAACTTGTGACCAAGATGTTGTCCTGGAAGACCACGGTGTGCGGGACCGACTTCAGTAAACTTTCCATGTTTCTCTGGAATATCGCCGCCACTGATCAGATTCCAAACGGGCATCTGTTATAAACAAAAAGACCTTTGTGCGTGTTGATGCAGGTGAGGGCTTTCGATGATTCCTCCAGTTCCTGTGTCATGTAGGCTGAAGCCAGATCCAGCTTCGTGAACGTCTTTCCTCCCGCCAGCATTGCAAAGAGGTTGTCAGCTTTTGGTAGTGGGTATTGATCCTGCAGAGAGAAACGATTGATAGTTACTTTGTAATCACCACAGATTCTGACGGTGCCATCTCCCTTGAGGACTGGGACAATAGGACTGGTCCACTCTCTGAACTCGATGCCCTCCCGTTGTAGCCGGTCTAACTCGATCTCTACCCTTTCTCTCATCATGTACGGTACTGCTCTCGCCTTGTGATGGATGGGTCGCGCTCCTGGAATTAGGTGGATCTGCACTTTTGCTCCTTGGAATTTCCCGATGGCTGGTTCGAACAGCGAAGGAAATGTGTTTAAGACCTGGGCACACAAAGTGTTGTCAGTGGACGATAGCGCTCGTACATCGTCCCAGTTCCAGCATATCTTTCCCAGCCAGCTCCTGCCGAGCAGCGTGGGACCATCGCCCAGTAGCACCCAGAATGGTAGCTTGTGCACCACTCCATCGTAGGAAACCTTTATGGTAGCACTGCCGATTCCAGGAATCAGTTCTTTCGTGTAAGTTCTTAGTCTCATGCGAACTGGAGTTAAGACTGGCCTTGAGGCTTTGTTGCACCATAACCTTTCAAAAGTCTTTTTGCCCATGATGGACTGGCTCGCGTTCGTGTCCAGCTCCATTGACACCAGGAGTTCATTTAGTTCAACATTCAGCATTATCAGGGGACAATTCGTGGTGAATGTGTGCACCCCATGTACCTCTGCCTGTTCTATCTGAGGCTCTGGTTCGTAGTGATCCTCCGTGGATCCGTCCTCCTCTGCAACGTGATGGTTTGCAGGTTTAACAGGCTTAGCAGCTCACCTGCACACTCGTTGGAGGTGTCTCATTGTTCCACAGCCCTTGCAAATGTATCCTTTGAATCAGCATGAATGGAAATGATGATCACCCCTGCAGCGCCAACAAGATGTTTATGGCCTTGCATTCATCACCCTTGATGGCGGACTCTGAGACATCTGCGGAAGAGTAGCTGCAGGTATGTGTGACCTACCCTGTATGTTACAATTCGAAAACAACATCATTTTGTTCACAGTACTTGCAGCAGCACTTGTGTGCTGAGAGATTTGCTTAGTATTGTCACTAGTGGCAATGAACGCCTGGGCTATCGCTATGGCCTTACTCAAGGTTGGGGTCTCTACAGTTAAAAGCTTGCGAAGTATGGTTTCGTGGCCAATGCCAAGTATGAAAATGTCTCTGAGCATGTGCTCCAAATGTCCTTCAAATTCGCAATGTCCTGCACGGCATCTCAGCTTGGCGACATAACTCGCCACTTCCTGGCCTTCAGACCTTTTGTCGGTGTAGAACCAGTACCTCGCCATCAGAACGCTTTCCTTCGGGTTCAAATGCTCTTGGATTGCTCCGTGGGTTTCGCTGGAGTGAGCAGATTCTTCATGAGGCCATACATTGGTGCCCCACAGACGGTGAGGAGGATCACTCTACTTTTGGCAGCGCTCTCTTCCCCATCTAGCTCGTTGGCCACGAAGTATTGGTCAAGTCATTCCACAAAAGTTTCCCAATCATCTCTCTCTGAAAATTTCTCCAGGATGCCCACTGTTCTCTGCAACTTTGGGTTTGCTATCTGTAACTCGACGCCAGTTGTAGTGTATGGAGAAAGAGTCAGACTGAACACTGTGAGCTCAAAGTAAAGTGTGACCTTAGTCTTTTATTGCAGGTCTCCAGAGTACCTCTCCAACCTGTGAAGCCTCCTTAAATACCTGTGTTCCCAAGGGATTATGGGATCCCTTGGGACTCCGAGGAATGAGCCCGCTGGTGGCTGTACAGAGTAAACACAAGTCCACATGTATAACACTAATGGTAACCTCCGCACTGGTGATGTGTGAAAGCAATGGCTTGGGAATTGCAGGGATGCTTTATGTTGCTGGTATGCGTTGGTATCAACGCGGCACATCACGTGGCAGGCAGCGTGTACAGCATCAAGTGAAGTAAATCTGGCCATGGTGAGGCCATCCCGAGCAGTAATGTAGTCGGCTGCTATTGCCTTGTGTCCTGTGCAACATCAGGTGCTAGTGGAGCAAGTTGCTGTTGTTGTTGGTGCTACTGGTGTGTCTGGTGATGTTGGTGTTGGGACTGATCGTGGTGGGATTCTGAGGACCAATGTGAGATTTTTTTCAAGGGGCACCGATGCTGCTGGAATAGATGGTAGCTGAAGTTAAGATGACAGAAGCAATGTCAATGGTTAAAGAGGTTGTTCCAAGGAAGTGACAGTGGATAGAGAGTTTACTCCACTTCCAACCTGCAAAAAACTAAAAATTGTCTTCCAAATTATGTCAGTTCCAGCTTCTAACAATGGTAAGTGAACAGCTGTGAAATGGTAGCTTTTACACCACTTTTGCACCACTTTTGCAGCTATCACCTATTCAGAGCAATGGAGAGTCATTGAAAACCTAACTTTCTTACCAGACATGATTCCGAGCGTCTTGAAACTCGTCAAAATGCTGGAAAAATGGTAAGTAGATGGTAAAATGCTGCCTAAATACCTTTTAACAAGCTCTTAACTATTTCAATTGGCTCACCCGCCGCTTGGTGTCGTGTCTGTAAAATGCAGACAGACCTGGCACTTGGGAAACTGTCACAGTGGCAGGTTCACAGCGGGATCAAAACCTGGTATCAATCTTTTAGATTTTGACAGCGGACCCGCCCTCTGAGCACCGGCAAAAATTCTGGCTGTTAACTCGGTTTCTCTCTTCACAGATGCTGCCTGACATGCTGAGCATCTCCAGCATTTTCTGTTTTAATCCTATTTTTACAGCCAGCCTGTGATTTATCCTCTTTATCTAGTGATGGAATTTTAAGCAAAAATTTATTTATAGCTAAGATATATCAATATTTCTTTATTTGATTACTGTTGGAATGAATGATTCATTCCACTTCCAACACATCTGTTGTTTTGATTTGAATAAACTCAGTGAAATAAGATGTACATTGTTTATTCAGACATCAGTTTCCTCCCACACACATCTTAAAAAAAGGGGACAAGTCCGACTGCGGCATCTACAGAGGAATCTCTCTGTTATCAGCCACTGGGAAATCATCGTTAGGATCCTCCTCAACCATCTTCTCCCTGTGGCTGAAGAGCTCCTTCCAGAGTCACAATGCAGACTCCGTCCACTACGGGGTACAACGGACATGATTTTTACGGTGCGACAACTGCAAGAGAAATGCAGGGAACAACACCAACCCTTGTACATGGCCTTCTTTGACCTTACAAAGGCCTTTGACACTGTTAACCACCAGGGACTATGGAGCGTCCACCTCTGTTTCGGCTGCCCCCAAAAGTTTGTCGCCATCCTCCGCCTGCTCTACAACGACATGCAAGCCGTGATCCTGACCAATGGATCCACCACAGACCCAATCAACATCTGGACTGGGGTCAAGCAGGGCTGCGTCATCGCGCCAACCCTCCTCTTGATCTTCCTCGCTGCAATGCTCCACCTCACACTCAACAAGCTCCCCGCTGGAGTGGAACTAAACTATAGAACCAGTGAGAACCTGTTCAACCTCCAGGCCAGATCCAAGACCGTCCCATCCTCTGTCGTCGAACTACAGTGCGCAGACGACGCTTACGGCTGTGCACATGCAGAGGTTGAACTCCAAGTCATCGGCAACATCTTCACTGAGGTGTATGAAAGTATGGGCCTTACACTTAACATCTGTAAAACAAATGTCCTCCACCAACCTGACCCCGCCACACAGCACTGCCCCCCAGTCATCAAGATCCACGACGCAGCCCTGGACAATGTGGACCACTTTCCATACCTCAGGAGCCTATTATCAACAAGGGCAGACATCGACGACGAGGTTCAACACCGCCCCCAGTGCGCCAGCGCAGCCTTCGGTCACTTGAGGAAGAGAGTGTTCGAAGATCAGAGCCTCAAATCTGGCACTAAGCTCATGGTCTACAGGGCTGTAGTGATATCCGCCCTCCTGTATGGCTCAGAGACGTGGACCATTTACAGTAGACACCTCAAATTGCTGGAGCAATGCCACCAATGCTGTCTCTGCAAGATCCTGCAAATCCCCTGAGAGGACAGACACACAAACATCAGCGTTCTCAATCAGGCCAACATCCCCAGCGTCGAAGCACTGACCACACTCGAGAAGCTCCATTGGGCGGGCTACATTGTTCGCATGCCCGACACGAGACTCCCAAAGCAAGCACTCTACTTGGAACTCCTACATGGCAAGCGAGCCCCAGGTGGGCAGAGGAAATGTTTCAAGGACACCCTCAAAGCCTCCTTGATAAAGTGCAACATCCCCACCGACACCTGGGAATCCCTGGCCAAAGACCGCCCTAAGTGGAGGAAGAACATCCGGGAGGGCACTGAGCAGCTCGAGTTTTGTCGACGAGAGCATGCAGAAATCAAGCGCAGACAGCGGAAGGAGCATGCGGCAAACCAGGCTCCCCACCCACTCTTTCCTTCAACGACTGTCCCACCTGTGACAGAGACTGCAATTCCCGTTTTGGACTGTACATCACCTGAGAACTCACTTTTAGAGTGGAAGCAAGTCTTCCTCGATTTCGAGGGACTGCCTATGATGATGATGACACATGTCTTCCAGTAACCTGAAAAGATTCTGGTATAATCAGATTTATAGGCATTCCTAGGAAGATTGAAGGCATCTCACAGATTAATCTATTACATATTATGTGTGGGAAGTTGCTACATGCTCCCAAATCACTTCTTGATGATGCATTTAGTATTGGGATAGAATGCCACATTCAAATGCTAGTTTTACTAAAATGAACATCCTTTTCAAACAGTCAGTGGCTTCAATTGGTTAACTGCACCTGCGTAGGTCAATATCTGAGCCAACAGGGTAATTAATTGCAGCTTTACTGGGTGGGCAGACAGCCTTCACTTCCTAATCCCACATTAAAAACATGGCTGCCACGTCTGCATCTGACTGTACTGCACACAATGTGGGTCATCCTCCATTTAACTGGGCTGCTGTGTACAGTCCAGTGGGAGAAGAGTGACTTTGCTCACATGCATGATGGTTTTTTAAAGGAATGCCACCCATGTTCATGAAAAGTGTTTGGTGAAATAAACTTGCTTTGGGAGAGGAGGAGGAGGCAGGAGATCCAGATGTCATTTTTGTCGAGGTGACATTTCACCCAAGTGACAGGATGATGTGCTTCAGTGACATTTAACTAGTTGCCCATTAGGGAATTGTTGGAAATGGTGGATGAGTGGAGTGAAGGATTCAAGGCAGTAAGGGAGTGGGACAGGGTAAACAGCAGGATTATTGCCGTGTCCTGGGATTTGCTGCCTCTGATCTTCAGTAAGTTGCTGAAAATTTAAGGAATAATTACTCACCCCCAGGATTTAGTCATGAGCTGATGTTGTAGAAAGACTCCAAATATTAATGCAGATCACTATGGCAGATCAATAGCCTCTTACATATCTTGATCCTGTTTAAGGAATCGGACTATGATCAGAGTGGTGTTTGTACCCAAGTAACTAAATATACTAAAAGGTAACTTAAGTAACAGCATCACAATCTCTGATTCTGTACAATAATTGGTAATAAAGCACCATTATAACTGGTCAGAATGTTGAAAACTTATTTCCATGGCGGATAAGGCAAATTGTTCAGTGCTGCTTGTTTAAGAATAATTGCTTGCAAACAACAACAGAGCTCAGAGTACATGCTGGGCATGGAAACCTCTTCAAAACTGAACTGCTTCTCTGTAAGAGACCTAACAAACCATCTTTGGGGCCTGTTCAAAACTGTAACTACCTAACAGTGTCACCTTCTATTTTTCAACTTCCATTGATTGTCTATTATTAGCAATCCACACATCAATTGTACTTCCTGTCCATTTTGTAATATTGCTGTGAATGGAAAGTTTATTGCTGCTGATTACTTACGTTCTGATAAAGCAGTCAGACGGCAGTTCATAATTGTAATTGTTTGCCCCCTGCCTGGAAACCTCGGTCTATAACTGGTGTAATCTATTGCTCCCATTATACTGATACTGTTGCTGGAATAGATTTCCAAAACTTGTGTCACTACTTTATCTCTCTTTCCTCTTCCATTTATAATTTGTTTTCTCACCTTAAGATGTCCCTGAAACAACCAAGGTTGATTTATACTGCTACTTTTGTATGCAGGCATAAAGGCATAGTGACAGTGTAACTCAGAAGACCATTGAGCACACTAAAGCCCTCAGTTATTAGTCTATCTTTCACAATTTGAGTTCTCAAACAGCACAGTATAAATCCATCTTGTGAGGATAGACAGACCAGTTGTTTCCTAGCCTCTGACATCCTACAAGGTCCACAGAAGCAGTGCAGGTTGAGTGTTGTATTTTTCTTTCTCTTTGCCTGCTGCCCACCCCCGCCCCCTCCTTGCTTTCCTGTTGAAGGTCAATCTGTCCTCTGCTTATCCCTCCCAATGAGGGCTCACTGAGATTGGAAACTGACTGTAAACTGGAAGGCTGAGTGCCATTGCTGGGCGGCGAAACCCATTCAAAACTGAACTCCTTCTCTGCAAGAAACATTATGCTTTCTTCTAGCCTCGAATAAACTATCCTGTTCCTAGCTGTAAATATCTAACAGCTACACTGGTTATAGGCAGTAATGCAGTGTCAAATATTTTTCAGCTTACATTCATTGTCTTTTATTAGCAATCTACACATCACGTATACTTCCTGTGCATTTTGTAATATTCCGGTGAATGGAAAGTTCAAAGCCATTGCTTATCTACTTGTTGTCCCACAGAGTGCTTTGTGCTTCCTTATTATTGAGCTTAAACTTTGTGTAATATTTGGTGTACAATTGAGGACAACGAAGCACTAGATGTGTTTTCAGCAACACACACCTCAAGGAACATATCGGGGAAATTACATGGTAACCTATTGGACAATATCAGGCAGTCTCAATTTAATCAAGCAAACAGTTCCAGGCTTTGTATGTGACACTTAAAAAAAAAAAGCCACAATTTTCTGCTGAAAACACACCTTAAAAATACAATAATAAGATTTTAGCACTGTTCACATCTAAACACCCACCATGGTTAATATAGCACAGCTTTGAAATATTTGTGAAAAGCTTTTTGTCAGAAAAGTAACAGACATCTCAGAGTCCTTTTTTTGAGGGTACAACCTGCCCCATGTCAAAGTCAATTTTCCGCTTTGACCTCCTACCGATTGTGTTTAGGAGGGGTTGGGCGGAGCTTCTGTGGAGCCTTTGCTAAACAACTGCTAGGAAATGCATAATATTAATGACTATTGTGCTGTTCAGATGGGGAAATGCCTGGCTTCCTCCAAATGTATATCAGGAAATTCGTGATGTAGGAAGTGTCATATTTTGGATTCTAATGTTAGACAATTTCTTGGATTCAGTGTCACCAGCTACTCCATAAGTGGGCCTCATGGCTTCAACAATCAGGAGTGCACCCTTTCTGCCTAATATCTAGATAAAGAAAAATAATGAGGTGTAATGGCTCTGGCCATGTAAACAATTAACAGCTTAGACACACTGTTCTGCTTTCTCGATGATTTAGCACCTTGTAAAACATTCCGTAGCTAACCCATCGAGCCTGAACTGATAGTTTTTCTGTTGAGAAATACCCTGTTGAGAAATACCCTTGCCCAATGACTCTAGCCATAAAGAATTACAATCAGAAATAGAAACATAGAAACATAGAAAATAGGTGCAGGAGTAGGCCATTTGGCCCTTCGAGCCTGCACCATCATTCGATAAGATCATGGCTGATCATTCCCTCAGTACCCCTTTCCTGCTTTCTCTCCATACTCCTTGATCCCTTTAGCTGTAAGGGCCATATCTAACCCCCTCTTGAATATATCCAATGAACTGGCATCAACAACTCTCTGCGGTGGAAAATTCCACAGGTGAACAACTCTCTGAGTGAAGAAGTTTCTCCTCATTTCAGTCCTAAATGGCCTACCCCTTATCCTAAGACTGTGTCCCCTGGTTCTGGACTTCCCCAACATCGGGAACAATCTATCTGCATCTAACCTGTCCCGTCCCGTCAGAATCTTGTATGTTTCTATGAGATTCCCTCTCATCCTTCTAAACTCCAATGTATAAAAGGCCCAGTTGATCCAGTCTCTCCTCATATGTCAGACTGGCCATCCCGGGAATCAGTCTGGTGAACCTTCGCTGCACTCCCTCAATAGCAAGAACATCCTTCCTCAGATTAGGGGACTAAAATTGAACACAATATTCCAGGTGAGGCCTCACCAAGGCCCTGTATAACTGCAGTAAGACCTCCCTGCTCCTATACTCAAATCCCCTAGCTATGAAGGCCAACATACCATTTGCCTTCTTTACTGCCTGCTGCATGTGTATGCCAACTTTCAATGACTGATGAACCATGACACCCAGGTCTCATTGTACCTCCCCCTTTCCTAATCTGCCACCATTCAGATAATATTCTGTCTTTGTGTTTTTGCCCCCAAAGTGGATAACCTCATATTTGTCCACATTATACTGCATCTACCATGCATTTGCCCACTCACCTAATTAGTATAATTCACCCTGCAGCCCCTTAGAGTCCCCCTCACAGCTCACACCACCACCCAGTTTAGTGTCTTCTGCAAACTTGGAGATATTACACTCAATTCCTTCATCCAAATCATTGATGTACATTGTAAAGAGCTGGGATCCCAGCACTGAGCCCTGCGGCACTCCACTGGTCACTGCCTGCCATTCTGAAAAGAACCCGTTTATTCCGACTCTCTGCTTCCTGTCTGCCAACCAGTTCTCTATCCACATCAGTATATTACCCCCAATACCATGCGCTTTGATTTTGCACACCAATCTCTTGTGTGGGTCCTTGTCAAAAGCATTTTGAAAGTCCAAATACACCATATCCACTTTTTCTCCCTTCTCCACTCTACTAGTTACATCCTCAAAAAATTCCAGAAGATTTGTCAAGCATGATTTACCTTTCATAAATCCATGCTGACTTGGACCGATCCTGTCATTGCATTCCAAATGCGCTGCTATTTCATCCTTAATAATTGATTCCAACATTTTCCCCACTACTGATTTTAGGCTAACCAGTCTATAATTACCTGCTTTTTCTCTCCCTCCCTTTTTAAAAAGTGGTGTTACATTAGCTACCCTCCAGTCCATAGGAACTGATCCCGAGTCGATAGACTGTTGGAAAATGATCACCAATGCATCCACTATTTCTAGGGCCACTTCCTTAAGTATTCTGGGATGCAAACTATCAGGCCCTGGGGATTTATCGGCCTTCAATCCCATCAATTTCCTGAACACAATTTCCCAACTAATAAGGATTTCTTTCAGTTCCTCCTTCTCGCTAGACCCCCGGTCCCGTGGTATTTACGGAAGGTTATATGTGTCTTCCTTCGTGAAGACAGAACCAAAGTATTTGTTCAATTGGTCTGCCATTTCTTTGTTCCCCATTATAAATTCACCTGAATCCAACTGCAAGGGACCTATGTTTGTCTTCACTAATCTTTTTCTCTTCACATATCTATAGAAGCTTTTGCAGTCAGTTTTTAAGTTCCCAGCAAGCTTCCTCTCATACTCTATTTTCCCCCTATTAATTAAACCCTTTGTCCTCCTCTGCTAAATTCTAAATTTCTCTCAGTCTTCAGGTTTGCTGCTTTTTCTGGCCAATTTATATGCCTCTTCCTTGGATTTAACACTATCCTTAATTTCCCTTGTTAGCCACGGTTGAGCCATTATTTTTACGCCAGACAGGGATGTACAATACTGAAGTTCATCCATGTGATCTTTAAATGTTTGCCATTGCCTATCCACCGTCAACCCTTTCAGTATCATTTGCCAGTCTACTCTAGCCAATTCACGCCTCAAACCATCGAAGTTACCTTTCCTTAAGTTCAGGACCCTAGTTTCTGAATTAACTGTGTCACTTTCCATCCTAATAAAGAATTCTACCATGTTATGGTCACTCTTCCCCAAGGGGTCTCGCACAACAAGATTGCTAATTAGTCCTTTCTCATTACACATCACCCAGTCTAGGATGGCCAGCTCCCTGGTTAGTTCCTCGACATACTGATCTAGAAAATGATCCCTAATACACTCCAGAAAATCCTCCTCCACCGCATTGCTATCAGTTTGGTTAGCCCAGTCAATATGTAGATTAAAGTCACCCATGATAACTGCTGTACTTTTATTGCATGCATCCCTTATTTCGTGTTTGATGCTGTCCCCAACCTTACTACTACTATTTGGTGGTCTGTACACAACTCCCACTAACGTTTTCTGTCACTTGGTATTCCGCAGCTCCACCCATACTGATTCCACATCATCCAAGCTAATGTCCTTTCTTACTATTGCATTAATTTCCTCTTTAACCAGCAATGCCACCCCTACTCTTTTCCTTTCTGTCTATCCTTCCTAAATGTTGAATACCCCTGGATGTTGAGTTCCCAGCCTTGGTCACCCTGGAGCCATGTCTCCGTGATGCTAATTACATCATACCTGTTAACTGCTATCTGCGCAGTTAATTCGTCCACCTTATTCCGAATACTCCTCACATTGAGGCAAAGACCCTTCAGGCTTGTCTTTCTAACACACTTTGCCCCTTTAGAATTTTGCTGTAATGTGGCCCTTTTTGCTTTTTGCCTTAGGTTTCTCTGCCCTCCACTTTTACTTTTCTTCTTTCTATCTTTTGCTTCTGCCCCCATTGTACCTCCCTCTGTCTCCCTGCATAGGTTCCCATCCTCCTGCCGTATTACTTTAACTCCTCCCCAACAGCACAAGCAAACACTCCCCCCAGGACATTGCTTCCGGTCCTGCACAGGTGCAGACCGTCCGGTTTGTACTGGTCCCACCTCCCCCAGAACCAGTTCCAATGTCCCAGAAATTTAAATCCCTCCCTGCTGCACCACTCCTCAAGCCACGTATTCATCTGAGCTATCTTGCAATTCCTACTCTGACTAGCACGTGGCATTGGTAGCAATCCTGAGATTACTACTTTTGAAGTCCTACTTTTTAATTTAGCTCCTAGCTCCCTAAATTCATCTTGTAGGACCTCATCCCTTTTTTTTACCTATATCGTTGGTACCGATATGCACCACGACAACTGGCTGTTCACCCTCCCTTTTCAGAATGCCCTGCACCCGCTCCGAGACATTCTTGACCCTTGCACCAGGGAGGCAACATACCATCCTGGAGTCTCGGTTGCGGCCGCAAAAACGTCTGTCTATTCCCCTTACAATTGAATCCCCTATCACTATCGCTCTCCCACTCTTTTTCCTGCCCTCCTATTCAGCAGAGCCATCCACGGTGCCATGAACTTGGCTGCTGCTGCCTTCCCCTGGTGAGTCATCCCCCTCAACAGTACCCAAAGCGGTGTATCTGTTTTGCAGGGGGATGACCGCAGGGGACCCCTGCACTACCTTCCTCGCACTGCTCTTCCAGTTGGTCTCCCATCCCCTATTTGGCTGTGGACCCTTTTCCTGCGGTAAGACCAACTCACTAAACGTGCTATTCACGTCATTCTCAGCATTGTGCATGCTCCAGAGTGAATCCACCCGCAGCTCCAACGCCGCAATGCAGTCCGTCAGGAGCTGGAGGTGGATACACTTCCCGCACACGTAGTCGTCAGGACACCGGAAGCGTCCCTGACTTCCCACATAGTACAGGAGGAGCATAACACGTGTCCGAGCTGCCCTGCCATGGCTTAACCCCTAGATAAACTTAATTTGGCAACAACAAGGCTAAAAGGTTACTTACTGGTATAGAAAAGAAAAAGAAAAACTACTTACCAATCACCAACAAATCACTTACCCCCTTGGCTGTGACGTCACCTTTCAATTTCTTTCTACTTCTTTTTTGGCTTCTCATGCTGCTGCAGCTGGACTGGCTCACTGACGGGCCTCCTGTAGGCTGCTCGCCTCCCGAACTCCCGCTACTCACTGACGGGCCTCCTGTAGGCTGCTCGCCTCCCGAACTCCCGCTGCTCACTGACGGGCCTCCTGTAGGCTGCTCGCCTCCCGAACTCGCGCTGCTCACTGACAGGCCTCCTGTAGGCTGCTCGCCTCCCGAACTCCCGCTGCTCACTGACAGGCCTCCTGTAGGCCGCTCGCCTCCCGAACTCCCGCTGCTCACTGACGGGCCTCCTGTAGGCCGCTCGCCTCCCGAACTCCCGCTGCTCACTGACGGGCCTCCTGTAGGCCGCTCGCCTCCCGAACTCCCGCTGCTCACTGACAGGCCTCCTGTAGGCTGCTCGCCTCCCGAACTCCCGCTGCTCACTGACAGGCCTCCTGTAGGCCGCTCGCCTCCCGAACTCCCGCTGCTCACTGACGGGGCTCCTGTAGGCTGCTCGCCTCCCGAACTCCCGCTGCTCACTGACGGGCCTACTGTAGGCCGCTCGCCTCCCGAACTCCCGCTGCTCACTGACGGGCCTCCTGTAGGCCGCTCGCCTCCCGAACTCCCGCTGCTCACTGACGGGCCTCCTGTAGGCCGCTCGCCTCCCGAACTCCCGCTGCTCACTGACGGGCCTCCTGTAGGCCGCTCGCCTCCTGAACTCCCGCTGCTCACTGACGGGCCTCCTGTAGGCCGCTCGCCTCCCGAACTCACGCTGCTCACTGACGGGCCTCCTGTAGGCCGCTCGCCTCCCGAACTCGCTCTGCTCACTGACAGGCCTCCTGTAGGCCGCTCGCCTCATGACCTCCCACTGCTCACTGACAGGCCTCCTGTAGGCCGCTCACCTCCCGAACTCCCACTGCTCACTGACGGACCTCCTGTAGGCTGCTCGCCTCCCAAACTCCCGCTGCTCACTGACAGGCCTCCTGTAGGCCGCTCGCCTCCCAAACTCCCGCCTTTCACGAACTCCCGCTGCTCACTGACGGGCCTCTTGTAGGCCGCTCGGACTCCCAAACTCCCGCCTCTCACGAACTCCCGCTGCTCACTGACAGGCTTCTTGTAGGCTGCTCGCCTCCCGAACGCCCACCTCTCATGAACTCCCGCTGCTCACTGACGGGCCTCTTGTAGGCCACTCGGACTCCCGAACTCCCGCCTCTCACGAACTCCTGCTGCTCACTGACAGGCCTCTTGTAGGCTGCTCGCCTCCCGAACGCCCACCTCTCACGAACTCCCGCTGCTCACTGACGGGCCTCTTGTAGGCCGCTCGGACTCCCGAACTCCCGCCTCTCACGAACTCCTGCTGCTCACTGACAGGCCTCTTGTAGGCTGCTCGCCTCCCGAACGCCCACCTCTCACGAACTCCCGCTGCTCACTGACGGGCCTCTTGTAGGCCGCTCGGACTCCCGAACTCCCGCCTCTCACAAACTCCTGCTGCTCACTGACGGGCCTCTTGTAGGCTGCTCTCCTCCCGAACTCCCGCCTCTCACAAACTCCCGCTGCTCACTGACGGGCCTCTTGTAGGCTGCTCGCCTCCCGAACACAAAGTACATTTTTTAACATCACAAACTCCTGTATTATAGATTCACAGGACTGGATACTGGTGACCTAGTCCCTACATTTTCTCACAGCTATAATGGTGTCAGATCCTCGATAGGACAGAACTTCTTCCCCACTTGTTATTTGCACCCTGACCCCTCATTTATGTATTTCAGACAAGTATCTGTGCCATTAACGGTGTAACTGGGGCATCAGCTTGGAGGGTGGAAACTCATAGAAATATAGAATGGTTACAGCACAGAAGGAAGCCATTTGGCCTGTCGAGCTTGTGCCGGCTCTCTGCAAGAGCCCTTCAGCTAGTCCCACTCCCCCACCCTTTCCCTATAGCCCTGCAATATTTTTTCCTTCAGATACTTATCCAACTTCCTTTTGAAAGAAAAAGTTGAGTCTGCCTCCACCACCCTTTCTGGCACTGCATTCCAGATCTTAATCCACTCGCTGTGTAAAAATGTTTTTTCTTTCATCGCCTTTGGTTCTTCTGCCAATCACCTTAAATCTGTGTCCTTTGGTTCTCGACCCTTCTGCCAATGGGAACAATTTCTCTCTATCTACTCTGTCTAGATTCCTTATGATTTTGAATATCTCTATCAAATCTCCTCTCAACCTTCTCTGCTCGAAGGAGAATAACCCCAGCTTCTCCAATCTATCCATGTAACTGAAGTCCCTTATCTCTGGAACCATTCTTGTAAATCTTTCCTGCGCCTTCTCTGAGACCTTCACATCCTTCCTGAAGTGTGGTGCCCAGAATTGAACACAATACTCCAGTTGAGGCCAAACCTGTCATGTATTCAACCTGCATTGTAACCCATGTATAAACTGACCTAAGTTATACACCGTGAGAACACTGACCACTAGATGGGAGACACTCCTAACCTGGACCTTCAGGTATAAAAGGGGAAGCTCCACCCACCTTCATCAATTGAGTGCTAAGGAATAAAGGACAGGTCACAGACTGACCTTCTCTCAAGCATGGGCCTCTTGTGCATTTATACTGTGTAGTAAGGACGTATCAATGGCGACAAGAAACTAGGATTTAAACCACGCGAGCATGGCCACTAGCAGAACAGACGAGAGGTACTGTGTTAAGGAATGGTTGGGACAGAGATTCAACATTGTTAAAGCAGCACACAGTTCTCCAGGCAGACAAGGGCAGTCAGGCATGCCCCAACATGTAGTCGAACCCAGAGGGGGAGTTCGACAGAGACAATGGCAAGCTGAACAGCGATTCACGCCATTGCAAGGGACAATGCGGCTAGTAATGGGGCCATCAACACCTGTTAATGGTTTACTCAAGGACAATAACAGGGGCAGTCAGGGACGATCGACTGACCTTTTGTTTCAAACCGCAACTCATGCTGGAGGCATACATTCAGCCGGAGTTTGCAGAGATGAGCAAAATACCTGCAGAAATTGCAGAAATGGACACTGGGGGAAATCGCTGGAAGCTAAAGTTCAGCGAGTTCATGTGGAGCACGTATACAGTTCATACATCAGGACGCCACCGATAATGATGAAAGTGCTCCTCAATGGCATCCCAGTATCAATGGAATTAGTCACGGGTGCCAGCCAATCCCTGATGGGTATCAAACAGTTCGAAAAGTTGTGGGCATCCAAGGCCAGGAGGCCAAAATTATCGCCGATTGACGCACAGCTACGGACTTACACAAAGCAGATCATTCCGGTGCTAGGCAGCGCCACAGTAGTCGTGACCCACAAAGATTCGGAGAACAGGTTGCCACTCTGGATTGTCCCAGGGGACGGTCCCGCACTACTGGGGAGGAGTTGGCTTGCTGTCATGAACTGGAAATGGGGCGATGTCAATGCAATTTCCTCTGTGGAGCGAGTATCATGCTCACAGGTCCTGGACAAATTTGACTCATTATTTCAACCCGGCATTGGCACTTTCATGGGGGCCAAGGTAGTGATTCACATAAACCCGGACGCCAGACCAGTACATCACAAGGCCAGAGCGGTGCCGTACGTGATGCGGGAAAAGATAGAAGGCGAATTGGACCGCCTGTTAAGGGAAGGCATCATCTCGCCAGTCGAATTCAGTGACTGGGCGAGCCCAATTGTGCCGGTGCTCAAGGCGGATGGGTCGGTCAGGATATGTGGCGATTACAAGGCCACCATCAATTGGGTGTCACTCCAAGACCAGTACCCGCTACCGAGAGCGGAGGACCTCTTTGCGACGCTATCCGGTGGCAAACTTTTTTCAAAATTGGACCTGACCTCAGCTTACATGACCCAGGAGCTGGCGAGTGAGTCGAAGAAGCTGACCACCATCACGACACACAAGGGGTTGTTTGAGTACAACAGATGTCCATTCGGGATTCGCTCGGCCGCCGCGATCTTCCAACGAAATATGGAAAGCCTCCTCAAGTCGATTCCAGGGACGGTGGTTTTTCAGGACGACATCCTCATTACGGGTTACGATACTGAAGAACACCTCCACAACCTGGAGGAGGTGCTACGCAGACTGGACCGGCTGGTCTGCGACTGAAAAAGACGAAGTGCGTCTTCCTAGCTCCAGAGGTAGAATTCCTGGGGATGAGGGTAGCAGCAGACGGGATCAGCCCTACTGCATCCAAGACAGAAGCGATCCAGAGAGCACTCAGACCCCGTAACACGACGGAGCTGCGTTCGTTCCTGGGGCTCCTGAACTACTTTGGTAACTTCCTTCCCAAATTGAGCACGCTGCTAGAGCCGCTACACGTGCTCCTACGCAAAGGTCGCGATTGGGTCTGGGGGGACAGCCAGGAAAGGGCTTTTAATAGAGCACGCAATTTGTTATGTTCCAACATGACCCATGTAAGAAACTTGTGTTAACGTGCGATGCGTCATCCTATGGGGTCGGGTGTGTGTTGCAGCATGTCAATGCCAAGGGTCAGTTACAGCCGGTAGCTTATGCCTCCAGGAGTCTGTCCCAGGCAGAAAGGGGCTATGGGATGGTAGAAAAGGAGGCGCTCGCATGTGTGTATGCGGTAAAGAAAATGCACCAGTACCTGTTTGGCAGGAAATTTGAGCTGGAGACAGATCACAAACCCCTAAGGTCCCTTTTGGCCAACAACAAGGCCATCAATGCAAACGCATCGGCCCGCATACAGAGGTGGGCACTCACGTTAGCTGCCTATGACTACACAATTCGGCACAGACCGGGCACCGAAAACTGCGCCGATGCACTCAGCAGGCTCCCACTAGCCACCACTGAGGGGGCTACCGAGCATGGTGCTGAGATGGTCATGGCTGTTGAAGCTTTTGGAAGCGAAGGCTCACCCGTGACAGCCCGTCAGATTAAAGTCTGGACAAATAGAGACCCGCTATTGTCTCTAGTCAAGAAATGTGTCCTGAATGGGGACTGGGCAGCCACGTACAGGGCATGCCCAGGTCACACGTGTGGTGGCCAGGGATAGACGCAGATCTGGAACTTTGTGTTCGCAGGTGCAACACGTGTGCCCAGCTGGGCCATGCGCCCAGGGAATCCCCCCCTTAGCTCCTGGCCATGGCCCGCCAAGCCTTGGTCACGCATCCATGTGGACTACGCAGGTCCTTTCATGGGGAAAATGTTTTTGGCTGTAGTAGACGCCTACTCCAAATGGATCGAGTGTGACATTTTAAATTCAAGCACATCCTCTGCCACGGTAGAAAGTCTACGGGCAATGTTCGCCGCCCACGGTCTACCGGACATCTTGGTCAGCGACAATGGCCCGTGCTTCACAAGCACTGAATTCCAGGACTTCATGGCAGGCAATGGAATTAACCATGTTAGAACGGCACCGTTCAAGCCGGCCTCAAACGGCCAGGCAGAACGAGCAGTGCAGGTAATCAAACAGGGGATGCTCAGATTCCAAGGGGGTTCCCTACAAACCCGCTTATCACGCCTCCTGTTGGCCTATAGATCCCGACCACACTCGCTCACAGGGGTTCCACCCACAGAGCTACTAATGAAAAGGACGCTCAAAACCCGATTATCCCTTATACACCCCGCCATGAAAGAAATTGTCGAGAGCAGGCGCCAGTCACAATATCACTACCATGACAGGAATGCGAGGGCGCGATGTATTGATGTAAATGATCCTGTTTTTGTCCTCAACTACACTGCAGGGCCCAAATGGCTCGCAGGCACTGTGGTTGTCAAAGAGGGAAATAGGATTCTGGTAGTTAAACTTACCAATGGACAAATCTGCCGCAAACATGTGGATCAAACAAAAAGGAGGTTCAGCAACCCCATAGAAGAAGCAGAGGAAGAACACGATATAGAGTTCACTCCACCACAGGTGACCGAACACCAGAACCAAAGGGAGGAGAGCCCAGTCACTGTGGGCAGTCCGGACAGGCCTGAGGCACTGCAAACAGCAGACACTCAGGCCAGCGCCCAACAACCGGAGCCCCAACTCAGGTGCTCTACAAGGGAGCGTAAACTACCAGAGAGACTCAACCTGTGATCCCAATAAGACTTTGGGGGGGGAGGTGATGTCATGTATTCAACCAGCATTGTAACCCATGTATAAACTGACCTAAGTTGTACACCGTGAGAACACTGACCACTAGGTGAGAGACACTCCTAACCTGGACCTTCAGGTATAAAAGGGGAAGCTCCACCCACCTTCATCACTTGAGTGCTAAGGAATAAAGGACAGGTCACAGACTGACCTTCTCTCAAGCATGGGCCTCTTGTGCATTTATACTGTGTAGTAAGGACGTATCAAAACCAATATTTTATAAAGGCTCTTCATAACTTTCTTGCTTTTGTACTCTATGCCTTTATTTATGAAGCCCAGGATCCCGTGTGCTTTTTTAAAACTACTTTCTCAGCCTGCCCTGCCACTTTCAACGATTTGTGCACATATACCCCCAGGTCTCTTTGTTCTTGCACCTCCTTTAGAATTGTACCCTTTAGTTTATATTGCCTCTCCTCATTATTCCTACTTTTCTGCATTAAATTTCATCTGCCATATGTCTGCCCATTCCGCCAGCCTGTCTGTCTTCTTGAAGTCTATCACTATCCTCCTCACTGTTCACTACACTGGCAAGTTTTGTGTCAGCTGCACATTTTGAAATTGTGCCCTGTACACCCAAGTCTAAGTCATTAATATAAATCGAGAAAAGCAATGGTCCTAATACTGACCCCTGGGGAACACCACTGTATACCTTCCTCCAGTCCGAAAAACAACCGTTCACCCTACTCTCTGTTTCCTATCATTGAGCTAATTTCGTATCCTTGCTGCCACTGTCCCTTTTATTCCATGGGCTTCAACTTTGCTGACAAACCTATTATGTGGCACTTTATCAAACGCCTTTTGGAAGTCCCTATACACCACATTAATCGCATACATTGTGGTGCTTTACTGCAGCAATGACAGCTGGCTGTATCAAACATTTTCTTTCAAATTGCCTAGTTTTGAAACTCATGATTTTCCAGCTGAAATCAGTTATTTGGGCCGATTTTCAACAACGCCTCCGCCCGCCCAAGTGCCGCCGATGGCCGCCGAGGTACCGGACGGTACTTTGGGCGGGATATTCATGAAAAAGGTCCTTCGAAGGTTGGTGGGCATCAAATGGAAGACGTACGCTGCCAATCTGGGTAGCAGCGGGCGGGAGGTCGCATGCTCGGTGGCGGAGGCGCTTGCTGCCCAAGTGCTGCCGAGGATGGAGTCGGGCCCACGGAGGGTCGAAGACCTGAAAAAAAAATCACAAATAAAAAATACAAAAACTAGCCGAAGACCTTCAGGAGACCCCACGCATGTAAGTCGCTGTTGAAAATGTTGTAAAAAAATGTTCACTTACTTTTTTTTCAGGTTTTTCAGACTCCCCATTGAGGAAAGACCAGCCTCCAGCCAGCAGTCCATCCCCGTTCTGCCGCCGACTCCCACCCACAGGAATCTGGGAGCTCAGCGGGCGGGAGCTCTGTTGCAGCACTCGGTCATCCGTTGACGTCAGCGGGCAGTTCCCAGCGGCTCCCCCCTCCCGCCCGCTCCAGGCCACCCCGAAAGTGGCACTGGACGGATCTGCAGGAGGAATGTCAGCGGGAGTGAGCGGTGGGCTGCTGAATTTCGGCCCCTTTGTGTTTTATAGCTGTAGAGAAACTGGCCATTTCAAATTTAACCCCACCCTCCCAAGGGCCTTTACAATACTGGAAGCCTGGAATACATAGGTGTCCCTTGCGCCCACCATTGCTAAGGCAGAAATGACAGGAATTATGATGTATTTGTCATATTTCCCTCCTTTCCGCGGCTCACATGCTCATCTAAATGTGGGCAGATCTACTGCGCACTAACACCAAATCCAATGTTTCTAGGTCCTACCTTAACTGCCTTGTTTGCTCTTCCAGATTACAGCATATGTAGTGTTGGAAGGAAATTTAAGGCCTAAACTTGCATCAAAATGAGTTAGGGAATGAGGGACATCGTTTAAAAAGGAGTTGGTAGTTATCGGACTAGAAATTGGATGGAAGATAAATGTGATGAAATAGTTTGTGCACCATTGTGTCACATTCGCGCCACACAAGTGCCAGGTAATGACTATCTCCAACAAACGAGAGTCTAACCACTGCCCCTTGACATTCAACTGTATTGCCATAGCCAAATCCCCCACCATCAACATACTGGGCGTCACCATTGACCAGAAACTTTACTTGAGCAGCTACATAAATACTGTGGCAACAAGAGCGGGTCAGAGGCTGGGTATTCTGTGGCAAGTGTCTCACCTCCTGATTCCCCAAAGCCTTTCCACCATCTACAAGGCACAGATGTCGATGTGTCAAAATCTTGGAACTCCCTCCCAAAAAGCACTGTGGAAGTGCCTTCACCACGCGGACTACAATGGTTCAAGAAAGCAGCTCACCACCACCTACTCAAGGGCAGTTAGTGATGGGCAACAAATGCTGGCCTTGCCAGCAACACCTACATCCCGTGAATGAAAAAAAAGTGAACAAACGTGATTCTGGACATAGCAATGTTATCCCGAGGAAATTTACAAATTGGGCTTCTTGTGAGTTTTATCTGTGTTTAATTGCCTCCCTCTTGGGAGAGGGTGGAGGAGGGAGGGCGAGGGGATGGAGGAGTGAGGAGTGAAGCGAGAGAGGAGGAAAGAAGGGCTGGGAAGAGGGCAGAGAGGGAGTGGGAGAAGGGAAGGAAGATTAAAACACATGTAAAGTTTGTTGTCTTTATAATTTTTATAACATTTTTAATATGTCAAATGGAAGATGAGAAAAAAATTAGCTGTCGAGGCTCTATTTTCCTCAAACCTCCCCAAGGCCCACCCCCCAATCACAACCTACACCACATCTGAAGTGCAGCCTAGAGCACAATTAGGGATGAGCAAGAAATACTGGCCTTGCCAGCGACGCCCACAAACGCATGTTTCCTGCCTCTGTTAGTGTGGTGCTGTGTTCTGGTGTCGGGAGGTGTCTGCAACTTAGAGACAGTCTACTTATTTTCTTCAGTCAGAAAGCACTCAGCATTTGCTTAGCGCTTCCCAGCAACAATGCAGCTATACATGCGAAACCATGGACCGTAGCAATTTCCCTTCCCCACAACTGAGGTGGATGGTGCAGTAAATGGTCTATTGACCAAAAGGACCAAGAAACAAAAAGGGCCACACTACATCATAATTCTAAAAGGACAAAGGGTGTTAAAAAAACAAGCCTGAAGGCTTTGTGTCTTAATGCAAGGAGTATCCGTAATAAGGTGGATGAATTAACTGTGCAAATAGATGTTAACGGATATGATATGATTGGGATTACAGAGACGTGGCTCCAGGACGATCAGGGCTGGGAACTCAACATCCATGGGTATTCAACATTCAGGAAGGATAGAATAAAAGGAAAAGGAGGTGGGGTAGCATTGCTGGTTAAAGAGGAGATTAATGCAATAGTTAAGAAGGACATTAGCTTGGATGATGTGGAATCTATATGGGTAGAGCTGCAGAACACCAAAGGGCAAAAAACGTTAGTGGGAGTTGTGTACAGACCTCCAAACAGTAGTAGTGATATTGGGGAGGGCATCAAACAGGAAATTAGGGGTGCATGCAATAAAGGTGCAGCAGTTATCATAGGTGACTTTAATATGCATATAGAGTGGGCTAACCAAACTGGAAGCAATACGGTGGAGGAGGATTTCCTGGAGTGCATAAGGGATGGTTTTCTAGACCAATATGTCGAGGAACCAACTAGGGAGGAGGCCATCTTAGATTGGGTGTTGTGTAATGAGAGAGGATTAATTAGCAATCTCGTTGTGCGAGGCCCCTTGGGGAAGAGTGACCATAATATGGTGGAATTCTACATGAGGATGGAGAATTAAACAGTTAATTCAGAGACCATGGTCCAGAACTTAAAGAAAGGTAACTTTGAAGGTATGAGGCGTGAATTGGCTAGGATAGATTGGCGAATGATACTTAAGGGGTTGACTGTGGATGGGCAATGGCAGACATTTAGAGACCGCATGGATGAACTACAACAATTGTACATCCCTGTCTGGTGTAAAAATAAAAAAGGGAAGGTGGCTCAACCGTGGCTATCAAGGAAAATCAGGGATAGTATTAAAGCCAAGGAAGTGGCATACAAATTGGCCAGAAATAGCAGTGAACCTGGGGACTGGGAGAAATTTAGAACTCAGCAGAGGAGGACAAAGGGTTTGATTAGGGCAGGGAAAATAGAGTACGAGAGGAAGCTTGCAGGGAACATTAAGACGGACTGCAAAAGTTTCTATAGATATGTAAAGAGAAAAAGGTTAGTAAAGACAAAAGTAGGTCCCCTGCAGTCAGAATCAGGGGAAGTCATAACGGGGAACAAAGAAATGGCAGACCAATTGAACAAGTACTTTGGTTCGATATTCACTAAGGAGGACACAAGCAACCTTCCGGATATAAAAGGGGTCAGATGGTTTAGTAAGAAGGAGGAACTGAGGGAAATCCTTATTAGTCGAGAAATTGTGTTGGGGAAATTGATGGGATTGAAGGCCGATAAATCCCCAGGGCCTGATGGACTGCATCCCAGAGTACTTAAGGAGGTGGCCTTGGAAATAAGCGGATGCATTGACAGTCATTTTCCAACATTCCATAGACTCTGGATCAGTTCCTATGGAGTGGAGGGTAGCCAATGTAACCCCACTTATTAAAAAAGGAGGGAGAGAGAAAACAGGGAATTATAGACCGGTCAGCCTGACCTCAGTAGTGGGTAAGATAATGGAATCAATTATTAAGGATGTCATAGCAGCGCATTTGGAAAGAGGTGACATGATAGGTCCAAATCAGCATAGATTTGTGAAAGTGAAATCATGCTTGACAAATCTTCTGGAATTTTTTGAGGATGTTTCCAGTAGAGTGGACAAGGGAGAACCAGTTGATGTGGTATATTTGGACTTTCAGCAGGTTTTCGACAAGATCCCACACAAGAGATTAATGTGCAAAGTTAAAGCACATGGGATTGGGAGTAGTGTGCTGACATGGTTTGAGAGCTGGTTGTCAGACAGGAAGCAAAGAGTAGGAGTAAATGGGTACTTTTCAGAATGGCAGGCATTGACTAGTGGGTTAACGCAAGGTTCTGTGCTGGGGCCCCAGCTGTTTACACTGTACATTAATGATTTAGACGAGGGGATTAAATGTAGTATCTCCAAATTTGCAGATGACACTAAGTTGGGTGGCAGTGTGAGCTGCGAGGAGGATGCTATGAGGCTGCAGAGTGACTTGGATAGGTTAGGTGAGTGGGCAAATGCATGGCAGATGAAGTATAATGTGGATAAATGTGAGGTTATCCACTTTGGTGGTTAAAAACAGAGAGACGGACTATTATCTGAATGGTGACAGATTAGGAAAAGGGGAGGTGCAACGAGACCTAGGTGTCATGGTACATCAGTCATTGAAGGTTGGCATGCAGGTACAGCAGGCGGTTAAGAAAGCAAATGGCATGTTGGCCTTCAAAGCGAGGGGATTTGAGTACAGGGCCAGGGAAGTGTTGCTACAGTTGTACAGGGCCTTGGTGAGGCCACACCTGGAGTATTGTGTACAGTTTTGGTCTCCTAACTTGAGGAAGGATATTCTTGCTATTGAGGGAATGCAGCGAAGGTTCACCAGACTGATTCCCGGGATGGCGGGACTGACATATCAAGAAAGACTGGATCAACTGGGCTTGTATTCACTGGAGTTCAGAAGAATGAGAGGGGATCGCATAGAAACGTTTAAAATTCTGACGGGTTTAGACAGGTTAGATGCAGGAAGAATGTTCCCAATGTTGGGGAAGTCCAGAACCAGGGGTCACAGCCTAAGGATAAGGGGTAAGCCATTTAGGACCGAGATGAGGAGAAACTTCTTCACCCAGAGAGTGGTGAACCTGTGGAATTCTCTACCACAGAAAGTTGTTGAGGCCAATTCACTAAATATATTCAAAAAGGAGTTAGATGTAGTCCTTACTACTAGGGGGATCAAGGGGTATGGCGAGAAAGCAGAAAAGGGGTACTGAAGTTGCATGTTCAGCCATGAACTCATTGAATGGCGGTGCAGGCTCGAAGGGCCGAATGGCCTACTCCTGCACCTATTTTCTATGTTTCTATGACCAACATCATTATTTAAATTACCCTGACTCTGGAGAACTAGCTGGGGTCAGGGGTTCAGGAAATTGTGGATGAAAGTCCTGATCCACTGAAGATCTGCCGCCATTGCTGCTCTGAGAAAAATCTACACATTGTTGACGTATTACATTTTTTTTTAAAGTGAGGACTGGGTGACACAGTGCATTAAGAAAGTAAAGGAAGACTTGCAATTATAAAGCACCTTTCACCACATCAGGACGTCCAAGAAGACAGTCAATTGAGTACTTTTGAAGTGTAGTCACTATTGTAATGTGGGAATAACGGAAGCCAATTTACACACAGAAAGGCCTCACAAACAGTATTATGATAATGACCAGATAATCTGTTATTTAATTATTGGTTGCGGGATAATATTGGCCAGAACATTGGGGTGAGCTCCCTTGCTCTTCTTCGAAATAGTGTCATGGAATGTTTTATGTCCACATGACAGGGTTACTCTTTCACCTGTAAGACCCTGGGTTCAGATGCAACTCAGACTGATGGAATGAACATGTTCTTGATCTGGTGACTGTAAGGATCCTATGTGAAATGAGTTTGGGCAGTCTCAGTCCAGTTCCCAGTGGGAATGAGCCGACAGCACAAGCTGGCACTAATTGGCAACATCATTTAGCCAGGCTTAAGCATGGTTGTTGGGCAAAAGAAAGAAGAAAGAAAGAAAGACTTGCATTTATATAGCACCTGTCATGACCACCAGATGCCCCAAAATGCTTTACAGCCAATGAAGTACTTTTGAAGTGTAGCCACTGTTGTAATGTCATCATCGTAGGCAGTCCCTCGGAATCGAGGAAGACTTGCTTCCACTCCAAAAATGAGTCCTTAGGTGGCTGAACAGTCCAATACGAGAACCACAGTCCCTGTCACAGGTGGGGCAGATAGTCGTTGAGGGAAGGGGTAGGTGGGACTGGTTTGCCGCACACTCTTTTCACTGCCTGCACTTGATTTCTGCTTGCTCTCGGCGATGAGACTCGAGATGCTCAGCGCCCTCCCGGATGCAGTTCCTTCACTTAGGGCGGTCTTTGGCCAGGGACACCCAGGTGTCAGTAGGGATGTTGCACTTTTTCAGGGAGGCTTTGAGGGTGGCCCTGTAATGTTTCCTCTGCCCACCTTTGGCTCGTTTGTGTGAAGGAGTTCCGAGTCGAGCGCCTGCTTTGGGAGTCTCGTTTAATGTAGAAAATTATAAAACTGTCATATTGGTACAGTAAGGAGTGTTCCTGTGAGGTTGGGGCAGAGCTGGATGCTATATCTGGCTGGGATGTACCTGGCCTGAGAGTGCTTGATGCCAGAAATGGAACGTGTAGCATTCCCCACCACTGGCTGATATCCCTCAACTTGATGAACATGAAAGAAAAAATTAAAAGGTTAAAACAAATGGAAACAATGCTAATTTTGTTCAATCTAATTTCAGTTAAGCATTTTAGTTCTAACAGCAGTTCTTCATGTGGGCCTTCAATAAAAGATATATCAATAAACTGTGTAACTACAATGTGAAATTTTACATTGATTTTTTTAGGAGGTTGTGTTGGAGATGAACCGACTGGGAATGATAATAGACCTGTCGCACACTGCCATTGACACAGCAGAAACTGTCCTTACCATTTCCAAGGCACCGGTTATATTCAGCCATTCATCTGCCAATGCCATCTGCAAACATCCCAGGAATGTTCCAGATAAACTTCTTTACATGGTTGTAAGCAATTTAAATTCAACTCTTGTATTAGCTTCTCTTCAGTAATTGCTTAAAGAACACATTTAAGTTACAAATGGCTGATCTATAATACAGCCTTGCTGTGGCGGTGATGTACATTCACACAGGAGAAGCTACCATCGTGTGGCACAGGCTGGGCTCAGTATAAAGAGTTATGCAATGCAGGTGTCTGGAATTTCCTCTTATTCTTTCGCTCTATTGCCCTAACTTTGCCGTAAGTGCAGCGGGACCTCTGTTTGCACCGTTAAATGTAGGATTTTATGGCAACTCACTTGTGTAGGTCTGGCTACTAGAACCAAGCCTTTTATACTTCTGATTTTCTAAAAATTGGCGTGTTAGTGTTGGGTGGTACAATGTTGCGGTGTATTATTTCTCCAAAGTGCTATGCCACAGAGGGGAAGAACATACTTCTCTGCTGGTCATTTCCCCACACAGTGAGTTCCTGATCTCAGCTGTGTCATCAGAAGGAAGTTGTCAAATGGAGGCCAATGGATGCTTTACAATGAGGGAAGAAAAACTAGAAGCTGCCCTCGTGCCCCATCTAATGACAAGTTAAAGGAAAATATTGGCAGAAACCTGGAGGCTGGTTAGTTGCCCAATGTCTGAGCCAAGGACTGCAAGGAAAGATCTGAAGAGGAGACAGAAAGTAAAGGCAATTTTAAAAATAAGGATTAAATAAATAATAAGTGCTCAGATAAGCTGTGATTTTCTTTTGTACATGTTTTTCAGAAAGAGAAGAAAGGCCTAGTGATGGTGAACTTTCACACTGTGTTTGTAGCCTGTCAGAAGCCCGCCAATATTGCGATAGTTGCAGGTACATGATTTAAGCAGTTGCATTAGGTTAAAGAGATAGGGCTCAATTTCCCCCGGCCATTTGTGCCGTTTTTTTGGAGTATTTATTTTCCAAGTTTTCCCCTGCGATCTGCGCCGGCGTAACTGACTTAGTTACTATTTATCGAGGCCAGTTTTTTTTGCGTCATGTCTGCGCCGTTTTAAAATTTTTTCGCAGTTTGCCCAATTTTTTCCTCTTAGGTCGGCGTATCTGGCCACTCCCGAAAAACCATCTGGGCACTTAAGAAAAGCTGTGCACATTGACAAATCTGTGCTGAAAGACGCTATTGGTTTTAAATCGAAGATTTTGGAGGGAGTCAAGAACACTGTCAAAGTCAATAATAAAGTTCAACTTTTTTTGGCTGTCAACGTAGTAAATGTATGTTTGTTGGATTTCAGAAGTTTTCCCTTTTTTTTACTCACTCACACGCCACCACTGAACGCCTTCAAACAGGACTGGAGGGTCATAGCTTTGGCCGGCAGAATCGGCCTCACACCTGGACACAGGGGCTTGGGGCTCGGCTACAAAACAAGCCCGGGGGGCGGGGAGGAGAGAGAGAGAGAGCGAGCAAGGTGCCGATCAGAAGGCTCCGAGCCCGGGGAGCGAGGTGCCAATCGAAAGCCTTCTACACTGAGGCCGGGAAGCAAGGTGCCAAATGGAAGGCTGCAATGATTGGCGGGGGGGGGGGGCGCGTGGGGAGAGAGAAGGGGAGGTAATGAGACTGCAATTAGTGAAGGGGGGGCGGAGGGGGGGGCGGAGAGGACATGTCACAAGACCTTGGATGTGGATCGATCCATACAGAGCTTGGGGAGAGAGAGAACTGTGAACCTGTCCTGCCTGCTTTCTTGCCACTTTGAGCTTCTTTCATTTAAGCATGGGGGCAATACTGACAATGCCATACTTTGTGCGAACCTTCTGCATCATGGTGCTATGTAGGAGACAATTGATTCGATTTCATCGCATCAGGAACATCAGAGCCCATAAGGTGCTGGGCAGGAGGCCTTACCCATCTCGGGCATATCAAGACAGGCATTCGTACCTCCACCTGAGTGATGCAGACTGTCAGAAGGCTCCATTTCCGCAAAGATGTTGTAACTGTGATCTGTGAGTTGGTGAAAGCAGACTTTCAACCTAGAAGCATCAGGAGGACTGCTTTTCAGTTGAAATGAAAGTTACAGCTGCACTTTCATTCTATGCCTCTGGCTCATTTCAAGCTACAACTGGGGATGTGTGCGCCATCTCCCAACATGCAACACATGTCTGCATTCGCCAGGTGACAGCTGCACTGTAGGAATGACTTCATAAAGTTCCCCATAACCACCCAAGCAATCCATGACAGGGCTGTGGGCTTCTCCAGGATTGCTGGCTTCCCAAAGGTACAGGGCTGCATTGATTGTAAGCACATTGCCTTGTGAGCACCGTTGGAGGATTCCGAGATGTACAGGAACAGAAAAGGCTTCCACTCCATTAATGTGCAGCTCGTATGTGACGACTTACATTGCATCATGTCAGTCAATGCAAGATACCCTGGCAGCACCCATGATGTGTTCATCCTACACGACAGCGTTATATGTGCCATGTTTCAGCAGCAGCCAGAAAGGCAGAGCTGACTACTGGGAGACAAAGGGTACGGCCTCGCCACCGTGCTCATGATGCCCCTACGCGTAACCCGGACGGAAGCTGACCGTGAAAACAACATGTCACACATTGCGACGCACAGCATCGTAGAGAGGACCATTGGCATCTTGAAACAGCGTTTCCGATGCCTGGACCATTCCGGAGGCTACTTGCTGCACTCCCCTGAGATTGTCGATCAGTTCACTGTTGTGTGCTGCATGCTGCATCACTTAGCCATCATGTGGCAGCAGCACCTGGTAGTGGAAGACCCACTTGCGGTGAGAGTGGCTGATGATAATGATGTGTAAGATGCAGATGACGAGCAGAAGGAGGATGATGAAGATGAGGAAGCCATGCAAGTGCCTGAGGCTAGAGCACGACAGCGGAGGAGGGCGGGCCAGCGTGCCCCTTTAATGATTGCTCGAGCCTTGCACCAGCAGCTCATCCGTGAACGCTTTACTGATGCCTGAGGGCTCAGCGACAACTATTCCACATGGACCATGTTTACTGTTTGGAACTGTTCCGTAAAGTTGTGTTGTGTTAATGGAACATGATTCAGTTTTAATGTAAAATATATTTTATTCGGAAGTTTAACAAACAGTACTTTTGTACTTAACTTAACTTTAATAAAATTATTCTTGTATCAAACTTTACTTTAAGATCACTCTTTAAGATCACTTATAAACTTTTAAACTTGTAAATTTACATAACTTTTTAATTTGAGAATAGTTACAACAGTAACAACAATAATAATAACAAAACAACAACAGCAAAGAAAGGCTGCACCCACCCATCTCTCCTCCCCCTTATTCTAAGACCGCCCGCTGCGCTTGGTCTTGGACACACCACCACCCCTGCCCACAGACGGTGGCGCAGTGTTTCTGGGCTCGGTACTAAGCTTATTCTTTCTAACATCTCCGATATTGTGCATCTCTTGCGGGTGGGAGGAATCGGCAGGCGGCAAGTTGGAGGGCCCTGGCGGCAAGTTGGAGGGCTCGGCTTTGGGCTCTTCAGAGGCTGGTCTGGGGATTGGAGTGGGACTAACAGTTGATTCTGTCAATGGGTGCGGGGTCTGGGCCTGTTCCCTTATTGCAGCAGCCAACTCCAACATGCCGACCCTCATGCGACCTGCAACATTCCCTCCCTCATGTTGATCAAAACTGTCTGAACTACCTGCAACATTCCCTCCCCCATGGTCAGTGACATGGTTTGCACTACCTCTGACATTCCCTCCCTCATGGCCACTATTCCCTCACTGATGGTCCCGGACATCGTTCCCATTTCTCGGGTCATTGCTGTTACTTCTCCCGACAGTCCCACTACCTCATCACTCACCCCACTCATGTCACTGACCGGCACCCGCAACCTCAGAAGGTGGGGCCCTGGGTGTGCCTTGCTGCACCACACCACTGGGACCCGCAACCTTGGAATGTCCCACCAACACTCAAACCACTAGTCACGGAAGGGACTGTCACCTACATGAGTGGCACCTCCTCCAAAGTCAGTACAACAGTGAGATCTTTATCCAGCTTCATCCCCTCCCCCTCACCCCCATGTTTTTAGTCTGGAGGGTTGGATTGGAAGATGTTCTCCTCTTCAGGCTCATCCTCGTCTGAATCTTCTTCTGCATTGTCAGGGTTGGCCTCAGGTTCTGCAAAAGATAACAGAACAGTCAAATGGTTAGCAGCAGAGGAGATGGGTGGCATGAGTCGGCTCACACATTGCAGGCCAGGCAGCAGGCTGTTTTGAAGGACCATGATGAATTTTCAAGACTTACCCTCTCCCTCGAGTGTGGGCCCAGCTTGTGCAGTGGTGATTGCTTTTTTCCAGGCAGGACCCATCAAAGCAGCGACCCTCTCTTCCAAGGGTGTCAGTGGATGGAGATTTGCCGGACCTCCTCCTGTTCAGTTCTTTCCCTTTTATTATGTGCCACCTTCCTCTGCAAAGATGAAACCTAACTTTTTAAAAGAGGGTGTCTTTCTGCTGGGTGGGCATACAGTTGGTCACATTTACAATTGCAATTCCATTGAATAAATGAAAATGTTACTTACACGAACTACTTGACCAAGGTCCTGGCATTTCTTTTTACACTGGCCTCCAGATCTTGTGGTGGTCACCATTGCACAGTAATCTTCTGTAACTTGGTTCCAGCGTTTCTTCATTTCCTTGGGTGGAACTTTTTTGTGACCACTGCTGGTGTCCAGCTCCTGCCATCTGTTCTCAATCACTGTAACTAGTACCTCCACTTCTTCCTGTAAGAAATTCTTGGTCCTTGCTCCGCGTTGCATCTTGTATTGCTACTGCTGTGATTTTTCCAATGCTCTCTCACAGCAGTCAACATTCTCACACACACAACTGACTCTTTAAAAATGGCCGATTGCCATCTCGGAGCTGTACTGCACATGCGCGTCCATTGCAATGATGTCAAAAACTTAACTTTTTTTCCCGAACATGTGCAGAAGGTGCGGCATCATTTTTCGGCACAGAAAGCAGGCTCCACCCACCGAGGCTACGCGGCGCCAAATTCGAATGTTACATCGGGGAAACTTTGGCAAATTATTTCTGCCCAAGAAAAACGGACGTAACTCTGACAATATGCCAAAAAGTGGGCTTGGCGAAAATTGAGCCTATAGTGTTATGCTGATCTGCCTCTTTGTCCTTTCAGAAAGGATCAATTCTTTGATGTTTCAATTTTCAGCCAAATTAGAAATTGTGTCTTTTGATGAATTAATTCTCTTATGTGACTGCTCACAAAATATTTCAGGGTGGTTTGTGCTCACAAAATGTTGAGGAGATATGGAGAAAAGCTGTGCTTTGACTTTGGATAAATATCTTGAGATAACTTACTGCAATTATATAGGGCCTTGCAGAGACCACACCTGGAATATTGTGTACAGTTTCATTTTGATTTAATTGTATGGAAACCATGAATTTTGAACCTCACCGAGGATAAAATGAGAAAATATTGAAACATCTCGTCAGGGTCAGTGTTACAATTTGTACCTGCTGTTACAGATCATTTCGACCACATCAAGAAGATTGCTGGATATGAGTCGGTTGGAATAGGAGGAGACTATGATGGGGCCACCGGGTTTGTATGCAGTGTAATTCTAATAGTTACTTCTTCTTTTCTTATGTTGGCAAATATTTTCTGACATTTGTGGTGGTTGCAGGTTTCCCCAGGGTCTAGAAGATGTGTCAAAATATCCTGCACTAATTGAGGAACTGCTGAGGCGCAACTGGAAGGAAAAAGAATTAAAAGCTGTACTACGATATAACTTTCTCCGGGTTTTTCACAGAGTTGAAGAGGTAAAAAGGCTAAATATGATGAGTTGAGTGGGGGAGGGGGGTGGGAAATGTGTTACTTTGTCACTGTATTTGCTGAATAATGAAATTGTGCCAGTGGTGCAAAGTTCCTCTGGAAAAAGAAGTATTGGGAGTAAATGAAAACATTCCCTTTGTCCCCCCAATGTCTCACTGCGTAAATGATATCTGTGAATGAAAATATGGTGAGGTGGTGATGTGCAGTGGTATATGAATAGACTTCGCCCTGAGTGACAGGACAGGACCTGCAATCTCAGCCATGCTCTCAGGGAGTGGAGAGAAATTCTAAGGGAGAGTCAGTGTCATTTGCCTCCATGTACTCGTACAAGGTAGTATTTTCAGCGGCTTGGTGGCAGCCTCTTGTCTGGCAGTGAGACATGACGATCAGTTACTCAAGAAAGAAAATAGCTAAAATAATGGGATAGAAATACAATGTCACTTTTCAGTCTGCACAAAGTATTTTCGATTTTGTTCCCATCTGTGCTCTCATCTGTCAAACTGTGAATATCAGCAACATTCTACAATAAGACCCAACCTAAATTAACTACACCTATAAAGGCCGTGTTTCAGCTCAATTATTTAAGATCAAGAAGTTAGTGAGAGAGCGGTGGGAAACAGTTACCCATAAGCATCATTTTAACGTCAGATTCAAACATTTCCCAGGGAGCATGTCTTCAGAACCACTGGAAATGTCTTACCAGTTGCTTCATTGGAAGGAGGAGCGAGGAGCATTTGAAGGAGTATTTTATACTTCTAAATTTTCAGTCTTTAGCTTGACTGAAATTATCTTATGCTCAATAAGAATGAGTGAAATGCCCCATTTGCTATTAGGTACATTTAAAAAAAATTAAAAATGAAATAATTTCAATTTTTTCCCGCTAGTAATAGATTCTTTGTTGCTATTGGGAGAAAGAAGTTTTAAAATATGAAGAGAATAAATTAATTCCCAAATAACAACTAGAGAGTAGTTTTCAGTAAGATTGAGCAAAGGCCGATTCCTTTTCATTCCATGCCCATGTTCATTGGAAATTTCTAAATACTGGAAGGAGCACCAAATAAAGTCGGGCAGGGTGGAAAATAATCCCAGACTTTTCCTCCTTGAAAATAAATCTTGTGTCTTCCAACACTTCCGAAGAAATGTTCCATCGAGTGTACAGCACAGAAACAGGCCATTCGGTCAAACTTGGCATTTATGCTCCACACAACCCTCCTCCATCTAACCCTTTCTCCCTTGTATGTTTATCTAGCTTTCCCTTAAATGCATCGATGCTATTCACCTCAACTACTCCTTGTGGTAGAGAGTTCCACATTCTCACCACTTTTTGGGTAAAGAAGTTCCTCCCGAATTCCCTACTGGATTTATTGGTTGGGTATACAGTGTCTTCCGAAATCCAAAAACCTTGGGACCAAGGCCGTTCTGAATTCCGGGTATTTCCTGATTTCAGAACGTCTTTGCCTGGACCAAGGTAGGTGGGTTTGGGAGGGTCAGGGGGGATCGGGGTCGGGCATGGTCGGGCGGCCAAGGTAAGGAGGGCGAGGTTGGGCCGCTGAGGGTTGGGGCAAGGTCAGGCCGCCGATGTAAGGGGGCGAGGTCGGGCCGGGGCGAGGTTGGGCTGGGGCAAGGTCGGGCTGCCGAGAGCTGGGGCAAGGTCGGGCCACTGAGGGCCGGGGCGAGGCGAGGTCAGACTGGGGCAAGGTCGGGCTGCCGAGGGCCGGGGCGAGGTGAGGTCAGACTGGGGCAAGGTCGGGCTGCCGAGGGCCGGGGCGAGGTGAGGTCAGACTGGGGCAAGGTCGGGCTGCCGAGGGCCGGGGCGAGGCGAGGTCGAGCCGCTGAGGCAGGGGAGTCCGGATTTCGGAACACTTTCCGGTTTTTGGACGACCCTGGCATGCATTGGCTCAGTGTCCGGATTCCAGAACATTCTGAATTTTGGAACTCCGAGTTTCGGATGCTCAACCTGTACATACAATTAAAATTGTTTGTCTGCTTCCCACTGCACTTTCAGTATTGCAATAGGCTTATGTCACGGTCATTTCTGAGTGCCTAACTTTTTTGACACTATTGGTGAGCTTTTGCTCGTTTCCTAGGCTGGCTTGTATGTTGATAAAATCCAGTCCAGACAGTGCCCCCTCCCTTCCCCTCTCCACTGTTAATGACCATTATAATTATAAGGAAATGCTTCAGTCCACAGACTGTAAATATTTTCCCATTGTTTGGTTCCATAAACTTGATAGAAATCTGCTCTTGGAAGCTGCCTGAAACAGTCAAGAGGCTGTGCTCTGTCCTGATACTATTCAAGGTATTATTCCTAGCAGGTCACATCTGCTAGCCAGCATAGATGTCAGTGATGCTTAGTGGGGGACGATTAGTCAGGGCAGCTCGAGCAATGGTAATTGTCCATTACTGCTGGAGATCCAAAAGTCAGAGCATATATTAGTCTGAGTAGATCAGTAGTACAAACTATCTCCCAGCCACATGGGAGAGCCTGACATCATTATTCGCAGAAATAAAAAGTGTCCACACAATAGAAAAGACATGACAGAAGCTGACATATATAAGATGGAGTTTTCTGTGGTTTACTGAGCAGCCACTTAGATATTAGTAAAGCACCTCTCGCATATTCCTCTGATGGCTTAATTGGTTAAGGCAGTCGGAAGTTAACATAAGGATGAAGAAAATACCACATCTGATCCCAGGTCTGTGCTGAGTTTGCTGTTCTCGGTGGTAGGAGAGTGCGACTGTTGACTTTGGCCCGCTGAGTTATAAAGGGGAAAGATGGCCAGGACTCTCGCTCTTGATCATGATCCGGTAATCCCCAGTCATATTTGTAACTGTCAGGTGAGGACAAGGTTGGCTCAGATGTGATGTTGCCATAGCTGAAACTCGACTGACACTCACTGTCTCGGCTGACACTGTCTAGGATAGGCACTCGGGTGAGTTATGGAGGTAAAGATTTCTGGAATAATAGCCGAGCAAGAAATCGGATGTGGGGGGTGGTGGAAACTGGTGGAACCCCTCTCCCCACCACGCTGACTGGTTAGAAAACAGACCCGATAGACTCTTGAATACTATGAAACCAGTTATTTTAATGACAAATATATGTTTCCTATCATTTCAATTTGCAGCAGTCCTGTAAAATGTTCTGGGAGTTAATTGTTGGACTGTGCCGCTCCCCATTCGCTTTCCCAAATGCCAATCTTCTGCCTGTCCCGAGCACCTGACTGGAAGTTGTTACTGGCTGATGTTACAGACAACAAGCATTCTACTCACTGATGTTTTAAACGTGTTCCTATTCAAAGTTAGAATCCAGAGTGCGGTTGCAGTGCAAGTGTATTGAATATTGCTGTAAAACCAGCCGGTAACATCCTCACGGGGGTTTGATTGGTAACCGGGGCAACTAGTAATTTTCTGTACAGTTGACGGGAGAGGGAAAAGGCCAAGCATCAGGACTCAATCCTGATTTTCCGTCAATCCTGTAAGGACGATACTGACAGAGCAAAAATGTACTTGTGGGTTTCGACTAAGTGCTCCCCACTTATCCAAATTAAAAGCATATAGACATAGACATAGAAAATAGGTGCAGGAGTAGGCCATTCGGCCCTTCGAGCCTGCACCGCCATTCAATGAATTCATGGCTGAACATGCAACTTCAGTACCCCATTCCTGCTTTCTCGCCATACCCCTTGATCCCCCTAGTAGTAAGGACTACATCTAACTCCTTTTTGAATATATTTAGTGAATTGGCCTCAACAACTTTCTGTGGCAGAGAATTCCACAGGTTCACCACTCTCTGGGTGAAGAAGTTTCTCCTCATCTCGGTCCTAAATGGCTTACCCCTTATCCTTAGACTGTGACCCCTGGTTCTGGACTTCCCCAACATTGGGAACATTCTTCCTGCATTTAACCTGTCTAAACCCATCAGAATTTTAAACGTTTCTATGAGATCCCCTCTCATTCTTCTGAACTCCAGTGAATACAAGCCCAGTTGATCCAGTTTTTCTTGACATGTCAGTCCCGCCATCCCGGGAATCAGTCTGGTGAACCTTCGCTGCACCCCCTCAATAGCAAGAATGTCCTTCCTCAAGTTAGGAGACCAAAACTGTACACAATACTCCAGGTGAGGCCTCACCAAGGCCCTGTACAACTGTAGTAACACCTCCCTGCCCCTGTACTCAAATCCCCTTGCTATGAAGGCCAACATGCCATTTGCTTGTCAGAAGAAGAGCCATTCGAATGTAAATGTCTAGCAAATGGTATTAGAGAATCATAGAAATTTACAGCATGGAAGGAGGCCATTTCAGCCCATTGTGTCCTCGCTGGATGACAAAGAACCATCCAGCCTAGTCCCACCTTCCAGCTCTTGGTCCATAGCCCTGTAGGTTATGAGACTTCAAGCGCACATCCAAATATCCTTTAAATGTGGTGAGGGTTTCTGCCTCTACCACCCTTTCAGACAGTGAGTTCCAGACCCCCACCACCCTCTGGGTGAAGAAATTTCTCCTTAACCTCCCCCTTTAAACCTTCTATCAATTACTTTAAATCTCTGCCCCCTGGTTGTTGACCCCTCTGCTAAAGGGAATAGGTCCTTCCTATTCACTCGATCTAGGCCCCTCATAATTTTATACACCTCAATAACATCTCCCCTCAGCCTCCTCTGTTCCAAAGAAAAAAAATCCAGCCTATCCAATCTTTCCTCATAGCTAAAATTCTCCAGTCCAAGAAACATCCTTGAGAAACTAAAATAAGGCCATGGTTAACAGCTTAGATAGTTACTAATAGAAATTTCTTTACTCAGAGTAGTTAGAATGTTGAACTCACTACTATAGGAAGTGGTCGCCGCAAATAGCTTTGCTGCTTTCAAAAGGAAACTAGCCGAGCACGTGAGAGAAAAGGGGAATAGAAAGATATGCTGAAAGGCTGAGATAAAGTTGATGAAATTAGGAGGAGACTCGTGTGAAGTATAAACACCAGCACAGATTAGTTGGGCAGAATGGCGTGTTTCTGTGTTGTATATTCTATGTAATTCTGTGCAAATAATTACTGTCCAAAATACTTATCAGTAAGTTTCTTATGATTAATACAGAATGCTAAAATGATGTAGATTAGTACCAACTGCAGTACTGAAGTAATGCTGCACTGTCAAAGGTGCCGTCTTTCAGATAGGATGTTAAACGAGCTCAGCGATAGGGCTGGCTTAAAACGTGCAGGGCTGAGGCTTTTGAATTATTTTTAAAAACTAGTTTGTCACTTTGCTGCGAACTCTGAGGCTGCCGGTCACATGACACAGCATCAGATCTCCGAGGCTGCCACAGCCATTCCCAAAAGGCCGGGATGCTTCCCTCCACCCTCCCCCAATTATTTAAATGTCCCTGACCCCAGAAATTCAGCCAGGATCAGCAGGTGGAAGCCTCAAACGATTTTGCTTCTGCTGATGTTATGGCTGAGCCGGAAATCCAGGCAACTGAATCAAGGATGAATCACTGGAATGTCGTCAAGAATTCACGTACCTTAAAGTTAAAAGGTTTTCCCATCAGGATCTTCTCCAACCACTACATAACAACAGATGAAATAATCATTGAAGCAGACAAAAATAAATGCAAATTCAAATGACATTCAAAGGCAGCTGAATAAAGTTGTTATTAAAAGATGTAATTTGCATAATTTAGCTCTGGCAACCAATATCTTCCTGTACTCCCAAGGGCTTCCTCAGCTCAGATAACCATGTATGTTTTTAGTAAAATGCTATGTTGTTTTTCTGTAGGAAATCTTCCATGCCATTGGTTATACATACTCGAGGTCTAAAGTACAGCTGTGTTTCACATAGTTGCATCATGAGCTGGGGAAGGAGTCAAGGAGCAGAGAACTGATGGGGACTAGTGAGAATAGTATACAAATGGTGAGGGGAAGAGGAGAAGGAAATGGTGCAGTGTTGGTGGGGAGGAGGGAAAAGAGGGATGAGCTTTTCAACTAAAACCACTGGGCCTTCAGAGAGGTGGTACTGACCTATCTAACATCACCAGGGACGTGGAAAGCTGTGATGATAGCTGTATCTGGAAGAAAAGAGTTTTGTTGTTCAATTAGGAAAGCAAGATGCATCTTTACAGCAGCATATTTTATAGATGCATTTGAGGGGAACCTACATAAGCACATGAGGGTGAATGGAATTGAAGATTATGCTGATAGGATTTGCTGAAGAGGGGTTGGAGGAGATGCGTGTGAAGCAAAACGCCAGCATAGACCAGTTGGGGTTTAATGGCCTCTTTCTGTTCTGTAGATTTGATGTAATTCTAATTTAAAAAAAAATGATTGACAGCAAAACTGGACATTCACAAAGCACGCTGTAACATTCTTTTGGTAACTCTCTTCCCGTGTTCAGTTTTAGAATCCGTGAAGGGTGATAGCCTTATGCTATGTTCACTTAAGTTACAGTTCACCAGTGTGATGTATGGAGAATGCCATTGGTGCATTCTGGGAATCCACCCCACAGTGAGCCGCTTCATGCAGACAAGGCCCAGGTACAGAGAGCGGTGGAAAAGAGAAGATTCAAGCCTTGTTGCCCAAAAGAGTGGGGGTGGGGGAGGGAGGGGGGGATTTTGGAAGGCTATTCCAAGATAAAGTGGCTGACTTTATGGATAGGTTTAGTATTTTCATTTTTTCTTTCAGAATTATATACTTTTTAATGTTTTGTGCTATAAATGCTATCCTTAGCTGTATCGAGTGGGATGTTTTAGGGAAGGAAGCTGGTCAATCTAAATGTACGGTTTGTAGCTGCTGTGGGTTTCTGATTGGTAGGTTTGAAAAAAATGAAAGTCATTTCATTGGTTTTGTGCAGTTGCTAGTTTTGTGAGGTTTCTAGTTTCTGATTGGTCACTTCAATATTTGAACAGCGCTTGTTCAACAAATTGTGGTTATTTGAGGTGTGAGAAATAATTTAGCTCAAGTTCTAAGTTCCACAGACTGACTTTAAAAAAATTCCCTTCTTCAGCGTGATCCATACATTGTGGATCATTCTCTGTCCAAAGACAACAGCTGACCTGCACTCAGGTCTAAGTGACCAGTAGATAGTTTATCAGAGTGGCCTGCGTGAGTTCCCTACCATCCTTCCCTCCTCCTCTAGGTCCCCAGGATGATGTGGCTCGGATCTAAGTTCACTTGGTTGGTGTGCACAGCATCACACTACCGACTTGCTGGTGTTTGTTCAATGATGTGATCCAATTCATGCAGATTGCAGCCCTGAATTAACTAACGGATTACTGTAGAACTGATGCAGCACTAGTATTTGAACATAAGAACATAAGAAATAGGAGCAGGAGTAGGCCATTTGGCCCCTCGAGCCTGCTCCACCATTCAATAAGATCATGGCTGATCATCGACCTCAACTCCACTTTCCTATATTTGCAGTGCTAATTGTTAAAAAAAATGAAGTCACACAGAGAATGGTGAACTGGTTTAACAATTTAACAATAAGTTCGGTATTATGGTTAGCATCAGTAAACCATTAATACAAAAGGAAAATACTGTGGATGCTAGAAATCTGAAATAAAAACAGAAAATGCTCAATGTTGTATATGCAGACTATAGATGTACTCTCTGTATAGTCACTGTATAGTTGCATAAGATGGAGACTTGTTTACCTGATATACCATCAATAAGGTTTACACTGTGTACATATAATGCTGGCACCACTAGAGGGTGCAACTGGTGGAGACCAGGGTTTCCTGCCCTGGTGGCAGGGGCTATAAAAGCAGAGCCACAATGTGGCTTGCTCACTCTGCAGTTTGGAATAAAGGACCACGGTCACTACAGTTTGAGTACAACACATTGCCTCGTGGAATCATTCATAAGTACAGTACAAACATAATACTCAGCAGGTCAGGCAGCATCTGTGGAGAGAGAAAAAGAGTCAACGTTTCAGGTTGATGATTATTTAACCTTCAACCAGTTCTGATGAAGGGTAATCGACCTGAAACGTTAACTCTCTTTCTTTCTCCACAGATGCTGCCTGACCCGCTGAATATTTACAGCATTTTCTGTTTTTATTTCAGTAAACCACTAATTCATTTTTTAAAAACTGCATATAATTTTCAGAATAGTTATACAAGTAGTTAGTTTTTAGTTCCAATAGAACAACCAATACTATAATTGAAATCAGCAGATTTTAATATGTTTCTGATAGGTAATGGTCAAGATGTTTTGAGGTCAAAATATAATGGCAAGCAGCATAGGAAATGTTGTTGTGGTTTGTGCCAGAGTTGCAACAGTTGTTAGGCATTAGTGTAAGCAATGTTCAGCATTTCCTGCAATTAGAGAACTAACATACACCTCCTTTGATCCCCAATATAACTGCTACAGTATGCTGCTCTCATTGCTTCTTACATTAAAGTAAATGAGCAGCTGGAAACTTTGCTGCCTCCTGTTCTGCCCTTAACTCTTGACACTTTTTAAGACAGGAGTTAGTATTTATTGAAACACAAAGCCTTCCTGCCTCTATATTGTGCACCAAACTGCTGGGAAATGTAATTATATATAACGTAGAATCACATAGAATGTACAGCACAGAAACAGGCCATTCGGCCCAACTGGTCTGTGCCATTGTTTATGCTCCACACGCGCCTCCTCCAACACCTCTTTATCTAAACCGATCAGCATATCCTTCCATTCCTTACTCCTTCATGTATTTATCTAGCTTCCCCTCAAAAAACAATAGAAAAGCAAATTATAATTTTAAATGGAGAAAAATTGCAAAGTGCTGCAGTACAGAGGGACCTGGGGGTCCTTGTGCATGAAACACAAAAAGTTGGTATGTAGGTACAGCAAGTAATCAGGAAGGCAAATGGAATGTTGGTTGTTATTGCAAGGGGGATAGAGTATAAAAGCAGAGAACTCCTGATACAACTGTACAGGGTATTGGTGAGGCCACACCTAGAGTACTGTGTACAGTTTTGGTCTCCATCTTTAAGGAAGGATATACTTGCATTGGAGGCTGTTCAGAGATGGTTCATTAAGTTGATTTCGGAGATGAGGGGGTTGACTTATGAAGATAGGTTGAGTAGGTTGGGCCTATATTCATTAGAGTTCAAAAGAATGAGAGGTGATCTTATCGAACTATATAAGATAATGGCCCCAAGTTTCCACATGATTTGCTCCTGATTTTTAGGAGCAACTGGTGTAGAACGGAGTATCTTAGAAATCGGAATTCTCCACATTTAGTTTGCTCCAGTTCTAGTCAGTTAGAACAGTTTCACTTTGGAACAGAATTTTTTTTTCAAAAGGGGGCGTGTCCGGCCACTTACGCCTGATTTCAAAGTTTCGTGAGTGAAAACTTACTCCAAACTAACTTAGAATGGAGTAAGTGAAGATTTTTGTACGCTCGAAAAAACCTTGTCTACACTTTAGAAAATCAGGCGTAGGTTACAAATCAGGTGTAGGGAATGGTGAGGGGGGGTGTTTAAAGGGAAGTTTACAAACATTAAACACCAGTTTTACAAATAAAGAGCCATCATCAATAATAAATGATAAATACATCAATAAATCAACCAATAAATCAATCAAAAAAAATTAATAAGAAATAATTTTTTTTTTAAATCAATAAATAAAATCTTTTCTACTTACCGACTGCAGCACCGGAAGCCTTCCAACAGCGTGCTGGGATGCCCCCCTCAGTGTGTCTCTGTCAGTGTCTCTATCTCTCTGTCTGTCTGTGTGTCTCTCATTCTCTGTCTGTCAGTGTCTGTGTTTCTGACAGCGAGGGAAGGGGGAGGAGGGGGGAAGAGGGAGAGAGGGGGGAGCAGGGGGAGGGAAGGGGGAGAAGGGGGAGGGATGGGGAGAAGGGGGAGAAGGGGGAGGGATGGGGGAGAAGGGGGAGGGATGGGGGAGAAGGGGGAGGGGGGAAAAGGGGGAGGAGGGGAAAAGGGGGAGAAGGGAGAAGGGGGAGAAAGGAGATGGGGGGGAAGGAGATTTGGTGGGGGAGAGGAGATTGGGGGGGGGGGTGGGGGGGAAGGAGAAGGGGGAGGGAGGCTGAACGGGCCGGGCCCGAGACTTCGGGCAGGGCCCACCCCCAGCACCAGATTTACAGGTAGGTGGCATTGGGTCGGGTCGGGGGGGTGGTGGGAGGGAGGTCGGTTCAGTTCGGGTCGGGGGGAGGGAGGGAGGGAGGGAGAGGGAGGTCAGGTCGGATCCAGTCCGGAGGTGGGGGGGGGAGCGGGTGTCGGGTCCGGTCGGGGGGGGGGGGAGTGGGTGTCGGGTCCGGTCCGGGGGGGGGAGCGGGTGTCGGGGGTCCGGTCCGGAGGCGGGAAGCGGGAGTCGAGTCGGGTCGGGAGGAAGCAGGAGCTGGCCGTGGGAGGAGCCTTATTCACACAGCCCCAGTGAGGCCATTCGGCCAGGGCTAGGGGCTGCGTGCTTCGGGCCCCTCCCATACAGTTTCGGGCACCTGGAGCTACTGCACTTGCGTGCCCACTGTAGAGCGCATGTGCAGAAGTCCCGGCACTGTTTTCAGCGCAGGGTCCTAGCTCCGCCCCCTACAGCTCCTGCTGCGCTGCGCCGAGGGCCAGAGGACATGCAGGGAGGTGGAGAATCTGGAGGGTTTTTTTAGGCACACTTTGTGGCGCGAAAAATGGGCGTCCAGGTCGGGACTGCGCCGTTCTAGGCGCGGCTCGAAACTTGGGCCCAATAAGGGGGCTCGACAAGGTGGATGCAGAGAAGATATTTCCACTCATAGGGGAAACTATAACAAGGGTACATAGTTGTAGAATAAGGGGCAGCCCATTTAAAATTGAGATGAGGAGGAATTTCTTCTCTGAGGGTTGTAAGTCTGTTGAATTCTCCACCCCAGAGAGCTATGGAGGCTGGGTCATTGAATATATTTAAGGCGGAGATAGACAGATTTTTGAGCGATAAGGGACTAAAGGGTTATGGGGAGCGGGCAGGGAAGTGGAGTTGAGTCCATGATCAGATCAGCAGGCTCGAGGGGCCAAATGGCCTACCTCTGCTCCTATTTCTTATGTTAAGTGCATCTATGCTATTCTCCCCAATTACTCCTTGACATTTTGTTTCCTTGTGCATACAGATTGAGGCTTGATTTTCAGAGTTACAGCCTCAATGTGTTCTCTATGACAGACAGTAAAATAATGAGAATGATATTGTAGCTATGAATTTTGTATTTACATAAATTTTCATTCCCGGTCTCCTCTTTCTGTGGTGACCCCCAGATATCTCATCAGGTTAGCTTCAAACTATTGCACTTGGCAGTCTCAGTTAATCTCTGGAACTTGTATCAAAAATATACATATTTAATATGTCCATAAATACATAAAGAAAACTTTTGCTGTTCAACTTTAGAGCTAAATGCTTTATCAGCAGCCAGACCTAGTAATTAGGTGATTAGGTGATAAGAACCCGATTATTAAATGGCATTATGCCTGGAATCCGTTTAGTTTATATTTATTTCCTTTCTTTAAAATCAAATTAAATTAATTTAGTGCTTGGGGAAATGGATGGCAGAATGGTTGAGAATTTGACCCTCTGAAAGCTATGTTCAAATCTAGTTTAGACTGATGGAATAAATACTCGCCATCTCTGGTTTGGTTTCAAGGGATTCAGTGAATTCACTGGACACTGAACTAGTTTCTATCAGGTGTTGTCTTAAAGGAACCTGCCCAAACTTCAGGCCAATATCAGGATGGTGTGAGAAGTAGAAATGTCATACCAGGACTGTAGGTCAGCTCCTCTGAAACTGGGTGTTGGGTGGGTTGTTGGGGAAGAGTACTGTGTTGACAGAGTGTTTAATATGTCCAGTTGTCCAAAAATGAATGAGCTTCACACGCCGCCCCCCCCCCCCAACCCCCTGCATTAATATCCCTCATCTTCATAATCACAAAAAGTTAGCAACATTTAAGAAGGGTTTACTAAATTTTTAATGCTTGTTATGGATAGAAAAGGGATGCTTAACGGAGAAGTTAGGAGCTTCAAGCCTTTAAAGAAAAAATAACTTCCATTTGTGTAGAATATGTCACGTCCTCAAGATTTCCCAAAGTGATTCACAATCAATGAATTACTTTTGAAATGCAGCAGCTAATTTGCATACATCAAGGTCCCACAAACAATAACTAGACCATCTGTTTTGTTTTGGTTGATAAATGTTGGTCAGTACACCTCCCCTACTCCTTTTTGAAAAGTGCCATGGGATCTTTTATTTCTCCAGAACAAGCAGACGGGGCCTCAGTTTAACATCTCAACTGAAAGAGGGACATGCCTGATAATGTTGCAGTCTCCCAGTACTGTACTATGGCCTCAGGTCATGGATTGGAGCTTAAACTCATGACTTTCGGACTCAGGAGGTGACAGTGCTTCCACTGAACCAGCTGTGCCCCAATGTTGCCAGAATATGATTCCATTTCGCAGGACAGGGACTGTACCTCAGTGATAAAGCTGGCCATTAACAGTAAAAAAAAAATTATCTTTATGAATGTTCAGCTGAAATGGACAAAAAAATGTAAGCATTTTAAATAGCTTCAAAGGTAGCAACCAAAAAATAGACTTTAAATTGCTTAACAAAATTATTTATTTTGAACAGGTAAAGGAGGAAATGAAGGATTTGTTACCCAGTGAAGAGGAGATCCCCTTTCTGGAGGTCCAGAATTCCTGTCGCTTGGATCTCAAGAACCCCTTTCCACCTCCTCACAACTTTCAAAGCAAAACAATGCCTTCTGCTTTTACCATCATAAGTACAGTTACGCTCAACATCATTTGCATCATTTTAACTGGACAGTGAATCCAGTCCAAGGTCATTCAGCTGCAAGGCCACTTCCAAACAATTATGTGGAGGAGTGAGCAGGGGCAAAAAAACAATCTAATTAGTCAACAGTCAGCAGGGTGACGATAGGCTGAGATAAACCAACCCCACCCCATATAAAATGGATGCCTTAAATTATTCATCTCGAATTTCCACAGTGAGATGAGAATTTTTTTTTAAATGAGCACAAATGTTTCTGCTAATGTATATTAACTTGTTTATTCATTGCGCTGCTGACTAAACTGGATATTCCTACAGGTGGCCGAAAAAGTAATAACTCAAACACCTCTAAATATTCAATATCACAAGCAAAATCTCTTGACAAGAAGGTTGAAGATTGAAGGTTCAGAGGTTAAAGATTGATGTTTTTCTTTACCAAAAATGCTGTATGCTCATGTGACTCGCATTCTGGTGGGTGTGCCTCTTCACCTATTTACTGCCATTTCTTTTATTAGTACTGTATTGCAAAAACTATCAAAGGTTTTAACAAACACACCTATTGTGCCATTTGGACCAACACATTGAGCTCAATTTTCCCCGTTTATTTGAGCCGTTTTTTTGACGCACGACATTTTTTTTGGCGTATTTATTTTTTTCAAAGTTTCCCCCCGCGATTCTCGGCGGCGTAACTTACTTAGTTACGATTTTTCTAGGCCAGTTTTTTTTGACATCATGTCTGCGCCAGTTTTTTCAATTGTTCGCAGTTTGGCCAACATTTTTTTCTCTTAGGTCAGCGTCTCTGGCCGTCGCGAAAAACCTTCCGGTGAGTTAAGAAACCAGTGCACATTCACAAATCTGCGCTGAAAGATGTTTTTAAATAAAAGATTTTGTAGGGAGTCAAGAACACTGTCAAAATCAGTAATAAAGTTCAACTTTTTTTTAATCTGTCAATGCAGAAGTGTAAATTTGTTGGATTTCAGAAGTTCTCTCATTTTTTTTACTCACTCACACACCACCAGTGAACATCTTGAAGCAGGGCTGGAGGGTCGTGGGTTTGGCCGGCAGAATCGGCCTCGCGCCCGGACATGGGCTCGGGGTTCGGCTACAAAACAAGCCGTGGGGGGGGTGGGGGGAGCAAAGAGAGAGAGGTGCCGATCGGCAGGCTTAGAGCCCGGGGAGGGGGAAGGACAAAGAGAAGTCAGAAGACTCCAATTAAGTGGGGGGGGGGGGGGGGTGGGAAAGAGAGGAGAAGTCACAAGACCTTTGGCTGTGGTCCATCCATACAGACCTGACGAGATACAACAGTAAACCTGTGCTGCCTGCTTTCCTGTCGTTTTGAGCTTCTTTCAAAGGTTAAATTTAAGTATGGGGGCAATACTGACAATGCCATACCTTGTGCGAGCCTTCTGCATCATGGTGCTGCATAGGAGACAATTGATTCTACTTCATCGCATGAGGAACATCAAAGCCCATAGGGTGCTGGGCAGAAGACCTTACCCACCTCGGGTATATCGAGGCAGGAGTTCGTACCTCCACCTGGGTGATGCAGACTGTGTCAGAATGCTGCGTTTCCGCAAAGAAGTTGTAACTGAGATCTGTGAGTTGGTCAAAGCAAACCTGCAACCTAGAAGCATAAGGCGGACTGCTTCGTTAGTTGAACATAAGAACATAAGAACATAAGAATTAGGAACAGGAGTAGGCCATCCAGCCCCTCGAGCCTGTCCCGCCATTCAAAAAGATCATGGCTGATCTGGCCGTGGACTCAGCTCCACTTACCCGCCCGTTCACCATAACCCTTAATTCCCTTATTGGTTAAAAATATATCTATCTGTGATTTGAATACATTCAATGAGCTAGCCTTAACTGCTTCCTTGGGCAGAGAATTCCACAGATTCACAACCCTCTGGGAGAAGAAATTCCTTCTTAACTCGCTTTTAAATTGGCTCCCCTGTATTTTGAGGCTGTGCCCCCTAGTTCTAGTCTCCCCGACCAGTGGAAACAACCTCTCTGCCTCTATCTTGTCGATACCTTTCATTATTTTAAATGTTTCTATAAGATCACCCCTCATCCTTCTGAACTCCAACGAGTAAAGACCCAGTCTACTCAATCTATCATCATAAGGTAACCCCCTCATCTCCGGAATCAACCTAGTGAATCGTCTCTGTACCCACTCCAAGGGTAGTATATCCTTCTTTAAGTAAGGTGACCAAAACTGCACGCAGTACTCCAGGTGCGGCCTCACCAATACCCTGTACAGTTGCAGCAGGACCTCTCTGCTTTTGTACTCCATCCCTCTCGCAATGAAGGCCAACATTCCATTCGCCTTCCTGATTACCTGCTGCAACGGCAAACTAACTTTTTGGGATTCATACACAAGGACCCCCAGGTCCCTCTGCACCGCAGCATGTTGTAATTTCTCCCCATTCAAATAATATTCCCTTTTAATGTTTTTTTTCCAAGGTGGATGACCTCACATTTTCCAACATTGTATTCCATCTGCCAAACCTTAGCCCATTCGCTTAACCTATCCAAATCTCTTTGCAGCCTCTTTGTGTCCTCTACACAACCCGCTTTCCCACTAATCTTTGTGCCATCTGCAAATTTTGTTACACTACACTCTGTCCCCTCTTCCAGGTCATCTATGTATATTGTAATCAGTTGTGGTTCCAGCACCGATCCCTGTGGCACACCACTAACCACCGATTTCCAACCCGAAAAGGACCCATTTATCCCGACTCTCTGTTTTCTGTTTGCCAGCCAATTCTCGATCCATGCTAATACATTTCCTCTGACTCCGCGTACCTTTATCTTCTGCAGTAACTTTTTGTGTGGCACCTTATCGAATGCCTTTTGAAAATCTAAATACACCACATCCATCGGTACACCTCTATCCACCATGCTCGTTATATCCTCAAAGAATTCCAGTAAATTAGTTTAACATGATTTCCCCTTCATGAATCCATGTTGCGTCTGCTTGATTGCACTATTCCTATCTAGATGTCCTGCTATTTCTTCCTTCGTGATAGCTTCAAGCATTGTCTCCACTACAGATGTTAAACTAACCGGCCTATAGTTACCTGCCTTTTGTCTGCCCCCCTTTTTAAACAGAGGCGTTACATTAGCTGCTTTCCAATCCGCTGGTACCTCCCCAGAGTCCAGAGAATTTTGGTAGATTATAACGAATGCATCTGCTATAACTTCCACCATCTCTTTTAATACTCTGGGATGCATTTCATCAGGACCAGGGGACTTGTCTACCTTGAGTCCCATTAGCCTGTCCAGCATTACCTCTCTAGTGATAGTATTGTCTCAAGGTTCTCCCCACATTCCTGTGACCAGCAATTTTTGGCATGGTTTTTGTGTCTTCCACTGTGAAGACCGAAGCAAAATAATTGTTTAAGGTCTCAGCCATTTCCACATTTCCCATTATTAAATCCCCCTTCTCATCTTCTAAAGGACCAACATTTACTTTAGTCACTCTCTTCCGTTTTATATATCGGTAAAAGCTTTTACTATCTGTTTTTATGTTTTGCGCAAGTTTACTTTCGTAATCTATCTTTCCTTTCTTTATTGCTTTCTTAGTCATTCTTTGCTGTCGTTTAAAATTTTCCCAATCTTCTAGTTTCCCACTAACCTTGGCCATCTTATACGCATTGGTTTTTAATTTGATACACTCCTTTATTTCCTTGGTTATCCACGGCTGGTTATCCCTTCTCTTGCCGCTGGAATATATTTTTGTTGAGCATTATGAAAAATCTCCTTAAAAGTCCTCCACTGTTTCTCAATTGTGCCACCGTTTAGTCTGTGTTCCCAGTCTACTTTAGTTAACTCTGCCCTCATCCCACTGTAGTCCCCTTTGTTTAAGCATAGTACGCTCGTTTGAGACACTACTTCCTCACCCTCAATCTGTATTACAAATTCAACCATAATGTGATCACCCATTCCGAGAGGATCTTTTACTAGGAGATCGTTTATTATTCCTGTCTCATTACACAGGACCAGATCTAAGATAGCTTGCTCCCTTGTAGGTTCTGTAACATACTGTTCTAAGAAACAATCCCGTATGCATTCTATGAATTCCTCCTCGAGGCTACCCCGTGCGATTTGATTTGACCAATCGATATGTAGGTTAAAATCCCCCATGATTACTGCTGTTCCTTTTTCACATGCCTCTATTATTCCCTTGATTATTGTCCGCCCCACCGTGAAGTTATTATTTGGGGGCCTACTTTGAAGTGAAGGTTACAGCTGCACTTTCATTCAATGCCTCTGGATTGTTTCAAGCTACAACTGGGTATGTGTGCGCCATCTCTCAACATGCAACACATGTCTCCATTCGCCAGATCACGGCTGCATGTACGCTGCATGTAATGACTTCATAAAGTTCCCCATGATCGCCCAAGCAATCCATGACAGGGCTGTGGGCTTCTCCAGGATTGCTGGCTTCCCAAAGGTACAGGGCTGCATTGATTGTACCCACATCGCCTTGTGAGCACCTTTGAAGGATTCCGAGATGCACAGGAACAGGAAAGGATTCCACTCTATTAATGTGCAGCTCGTGTGTGACGACATGCACTGCATCATGTCAGTCGTGGCAAGATACCCTGGCAGCACCCATGTTGCGTTCATCCTACGTGACAGCCATATATCTGCCATGTTTCAGCAGCAGCCAGAAGGGCAGAGCTTGCTCCTGGGAGACAAAGTGTATGGCCTCGCCACCTGACTCATGACACCCCTACGTATAACCCAGACGGAAGTTGACCGTCAATACAACATGTCGCACATCATTGAGAGGACCATTGGCAACTTTAAACAGCGTTTCCGATGGCTGGACCAATCCGGAGGCTAGTGCTGTACTCCCCTGAGATTGTCAGTCAGTTCACTGTTGTGTGCTGCATGCTGCATAACTTAACCATCATGAGGCAGCAGCACCTGGTAGTGGAAGATCCACCTGCGGTGAGAGTGGCTGATGATAATGATGTGGAAGATGCAGGTGACGAGCAGGAGGAGGAGGACGATGAGGACGAGGAAGCCATGCAAGTGCCTGAGGCCGGAGCAAGAATAAAATTATTCTTGTATCAAACTTTACTTTAATATCACTCTTTAAGATCACTTAAAAACTTTAAGATCACTTATAAACTTGTAAATTTACATAACTTACAAAAAACTTTTAATTTAAGAACAGTTACAACAGTAACAATAATAATAATAATAATAATAACAGCAACAGCAAAGAAAGGCTGCACCCACCCATCTCCCCTCCCCCTTATTCTAAGACCGCCCGCTGCGCTTGGTCTTGGACACACCACCCCTGCCCACAGACGGTGGCACAGTGTTTCTGGGCTTGGTACCAAGCTTATTCTTTCTAACATCTCGGGTACTGCGCACCTCTTGAGGGTGGGGGGGCATCAGCGAGAGGCGGCAAGTTGGAGGGCTCAGGCGACAAGTTGGAGGGCCCGGCTTTGGGCTCTTCAGAGGCTGGTATGGGGATTGGAGTGGGAGTGACAGTTGATTCTGCGGGGTCTGGGCGTGTTCCCTTATTGCAGCAGCTAACTCCAACATGCCGACCCTCATGCACCCCGACAGTGTCTCAACGACCTGGTCAGTGACGTGGTTTGCACTACCTCTGATATTCCCACCCTCATGGTCATTATTCCCTCACTAATGTTCCCGGATATTGTTTCCATTTCTCATGTCATTGCTGTTACTTCTCCCGACAGCCCCGCTACTTCATCACTCACCCCACTGATGGCGTCCAGGAGTGATCAGTTAAGGTTAATGCTCTCCGCACTCAATGACATCATCTGAACCACATCTGTTCGAACCTGCACCTCAGGAGAGCGCAGTTGAGCTTTCCTTCCCCTCCTCCCCGCAGATGTGGCTCACACCCCAAAACTGGGACCGACAGCCTGAGACGGTGGGGCCCTGGGCGTGCCTTCCTGCATCATACCACTGGGACCGGTCACCTCAAAGGTGAGGCCCTGGGTGTGCTTCGCTGCACCCCACCACTGGGATCCGCAGCCTCGGAAGGTGGAAAACCATAGAATGTCCCACCAGCACTCAAACATTAGTCATGGAAGGGGTTGTCACCTCCATGAGTGGCACCTCCTCCAAAGTCAGTACAACAGGGGGAGCTTCATACAGCCCCGTCCCCTCCCTCTCACCCCATGTTTTTGGTCTAGAAGGTTGAATTGGAAGATGTTCTCCTCTTCAGGCTCCTCCTCATCTTAATCTTCTTCATGTTGGCCTTCATAGCTAGGGGATTTGAGTATAGGAGCAGGGAGGTCTTGCTGCAACTGTACAGGGCCTTGGTGAGGCCTCACCTGGAATATTATGTTCATTTTTTGTCTCCTAATCTGAGGAAGGATGTTCTTGCTATTGAGGGAGTGCAGCAAAGGTTCACCAGACTGATGCCCGGGATGGCAGGACTGACATATGAGGAGAGACTGGATCGACTGGACCTGTATTCACTGGAGTTTAGAAGAATGAGAGGGAATCTCATAGAAACATATCAAATTCTGATAGGACTGGACAGGTTAGATGCAGGAAGAATGTTCCCGATGTTGGGGGAGTCCAGAACCAGGGATCACAATCTAAGGATAAGGGGTAAGCCATTTAGGACCGAGATGAAGAGAAACTTCTTCACTCAGAGAGTTGTTAACCTGTGGAATTCTCTTCCACAGAGAGTTATTGATGCCAGTTCGTTAGATATATTCAAGAGGGAGTTGGATATGGCCCTTACGGCTAAAGGGATCAAGAGGTATGAAGAGAAAGCAGGAAAGGGGTACTGCGGTGAATGATCAGCCATGATCTTTTCGAATGGTGGTGCAGTCTCGAAGGGCCAAATGACCTACTCCTGCACCTATTTTCTATGTTTCTATGTTACAGGAACTCAAAGTTATAATATTGACCCCCGCAATATGATATGAGCCATTGATGTAGGGAGGACTATTCCTAGTAGGCAGTAATCAATTTAAAGTGGTTACAATACTGCCACATCCATAACCTCCTCTCACCAATCTCCACCCACCCCCCCCCCCCACCCCCCCTAAAAAATTATGATATTTAACAAGCCAGTCTTCAGTTTGTGATATTTGGTCTGACACAAGAAACCAGTCATTTTTCAGCCTACCTTAAAAAGAAAATATTTTAGCCTCTCTGTTCCAAAACACGATTTTGTGCTATTTGCATTGCATTCAAAGCAGTAATGAACAAGATTGGCCGATGAGAGCTGCAGAGTACAGATAAGAATTTGAATTAGTTTTGCATTTCAGTATTTATCAATGAGGTAATTTAAGTAGTGTTATTATGTAAACATTACCAATGTGTAAGACTTTTAGCACTCCGGGTCCCTTCGACCAGCCGGCCCTGCCCAACGACACACTCCGGGTCCCTTCGACCAGCCGGCCCTGCCCAACGACACACTCCGGGTCCCTTCGACCAGCCGGCCCTGCCCAACGACACACTCCGGGTCCCTTCGACCAGCCGGCCCTGCCCAACGACACACTCCGGGTCCCTTCAGTCAGCCGGCCCTGCCCAACAACACACTCCGGGTCCCTTCAGTCAGCCGGCCCTGCCCAACGACACACTCCGGGTCCCTTCGACCAGCCGGCCCTGCCCAACGACACACTCCGGGTCCCTTCGACCAGCCGGCCCTGCCCAACGACACACTCCGGGTCCCTTCGACCAGCCGGCCCGGCCCAACGACACACTCCGGGTCCCTTCAGTCAGCCGGCCCTGCCCAACGACACACTCCGGGTCCCTTCAGCCAGCCGGCCTGAACCAGCCTCATGCTCCAGGTCCCTTCGGCCAGAGGGCCCGGCCCAGCCTCGCACTCTGGATCACCTCAACCAGCCGGCCCGGCCTAACGACGGGCTGTACCAGCCCTTGTCGCTAGCGGTAAACATTAACTTTTAAACAACTTGATTTACATTTACTTTCTACATCTTTGAAGTTTTAACAGCCTTTAGAAACTTTTTAAACAAATTGGGAATTTTTATCCATTTTTAACTCTTAAAATAACTTTGGAAATTACCTTCCTAATACCTGCCCCCCAACCAAGCCTCGGGCCATCTACCACCAATGGCGCTATTCGGCGCAGAGCTTGCGGCCAACACTTCACCATAGGCAAGTAGGTTTATACAGCTGCGCTTGGTCTCCAGTTGTCTTGTCCCCCTTGCCACTGGACCCAGACCTTGTTCAGCTAAGCCTGTGTGGTTGCTGGTGTGCAGTGGCCACCCCACATTAAAAGAACTCACGCACAGGCATTTTCCACTTCGTCAGTATGAAGTTCGGGACCTGGAACGTCAGGACCCTCATGGACAACTCCAACAGCAACAGGCTGGAACGCTGCACCGCCTTAGTTGCCCGGGAACTCAGATGTTTTGACATTGACATCGCTGCCATAAGCGAGACCCAGCGAGCAGGGGAAGGCCAGTTGAAGGAACATGGTGGAGGTTATTCCTTTTTCTGGAAAGGAAAACCAGAGGATGAATGCCGCCTTCATGGAGTCGGCTTCGCCGTCAAGAATGAGCTGGTCGACCGCCTCAAAGACTCCCCCTGTGGGGTTAACGAATGCCTCATGACTCTTCGTCTCACCCTATCCCGGAACCAATGCGCCACAGTCATCAGTGCGTATGCCCCTACACTCAATGCAACGGATGAGGCTAAAGAGGGTTTTTATTCCAACCTCGAGACATCCTTGTCCCACGTCCCCACGGACGACAAATTGATCCTACTGGGTGACTTTAATGCCAAGGTCGGCAAAGACACAGTCCTCTGGGGAGGCATGATTGGCAGAGAGGGGGTAGGGAAAGCCAGCTCCAGTAGTACCTACTACTGACAAAATGTCTAGAACTCCTCATCACCCACACCCTGTTCCACCAGCGGGTCAAATACAAGGCATCGTGGCAACACCCTCGCTCCAAACACTGGCATCTGCTTGACTATGTCATCATCCAAGCCAGGGATCGCAAGGATGTGCGCATCACCCGCGCCATGACAGGAGCTGACGACTGCTGGACGGACCACCGTCTAATCCGATCCATCATCAACATTAACATTGCCCCAAAGCAGAGGGGACAGCAGAAGCAGTGCCCAAAAAAGTTAATGCCGGGGCACTGAGAGACCCAGCTAAGAGAGCCCTATACAGCCAGCGCCTCACAGCCAATCTGGTGTGCCTTGATGACCCTGAGATGTTGAATGCCCACAGCGCTTGGTCTGCCCTCCAGGCCTCCATAACCAGTGCCTGTGATGAGTCACTTGGTCACTCAACCAGAAAACATCAGGACTGGTTTGATGAAAATGATCTGGAGGTCGAAGAACTAATAGATTGCATGCACAAAGCATTCCTGAGCCTCAAGCAAAAACCCAACTCGGGAGCTGCAAAACAAGACGGCTCAAGGCTCAGGTCCAACAAAAAACCCTGGACTTAAAGAACAGGTGGTGGATGGAGAAAGCACAGGAGATACAACAACTGGCCGACAGCCATGATATGCGAGGATTCTTCATCGCAATCATGGCCACCTACGGTCCAAATTCCCAAGGCCCCACCCCACTCCTGGCCAAGAATGGGGAAACACTCATCAAGGGCATCGAGGCTATCAGGGCCCGATGGAAGGAGCACTTTGAAGATCCCCTCAATCGAGACTCTGCCTTTGACTCGAGTGTTCTCGACTCCATCCCGCAGCATGCGACGCACCACCACCTCAGTGAAACTCGAATGTTGCACGAGGTAGGCAAAGCCATAAAACAACTCAAGAATAACAAGGCTATGGGTGCGGATGGAATCCCTGCTGAGGCGCTAAATTATGGCGGAGAGGCGCTGTTGGCGCGGATACATGATGTCATCTCTCTCATCTGGAGGGAGGAGGGCATGCCGGGAGATTTTAGAGATGCAGTGATTGTGACCATTTTTTAAAAAGGGGACAAATCCAACTGCGGCAACTACAGGGGTATCTCCCTGCTATCAGTCACTGGGAAGGTTGTCATTAGAGTTCTCCTCAACTGTCTTCTCCCTGTGGCCGAGGAGCTCCTCCCGGAATCACAGTGCGGAGCACAATGGACATGATCTTTACAGCGCGACAGCTGCAGGAAAAATGTAGGGAGCAGCGCCAGCCCTTATTATAGCCTTCTTCGATCTTACAAAGGCCTTTGACACTGTCAACCTGAGGGTCTATGAAGCGCCCTCCTCCATTTTGGATGCCCCCAAAAGTTTGTCAACATCCTTCGCCTGCTTCACGACGACATGCACCAACAAATCCATTACAGACCCAATTCACGTCCAGACTGAGGTCAAACAGGGCTGCGTCATCGCTCCAACCCTCTTCTCAATCTTCCTCGCCGCCATGCTCCACCTCATAATCAACAAGCTCCCCGCTGGAATGGAACTAAACTACAGAACCAGTGGGAAGCTGTTTAACCTACACCGCCTCCAGACCAGGTCCAAGATCACCCCAACCTCTGTCGTTGAGCTACAGTACGTGGACGATGCCTGCATCTGCGCACATTCTGAGGTTGAACTCCAGGATATAGTCAATGTATTCATTGAAGCATATGAAAGCAAGGGCCTTACGCCTAACATCCATAAGACAAAGGTCCTCCACCAGCCTGTACTGGCACACAGCACTGTCGTCCACGTTGTCGACGGCGCGGCCCTCGACAACGAGGACCATTTCCCATATCTCAGGAGAATCTTATCAACAAAGGCAGACGCTGATGCGGAGATTCAACATCGCCTCCAGTGCACTATGCAGCCTTCGGCCGTCTGAGGAAAAGAGTGAAGACCAGACCCTTAAATCTACCACCAAGCTCATGGTCTACAGGGCTGTAGTAATACCCGCTCTCCAGTATGGATCTGAGGCATGGACGATGTATAGAAGGCACCTCAAGTCGCTGGAGATATATCACCAATGATGTCTCCGCAAGATCCTGCAAATCCCCTGGGAGGACAGGCACACTAACATCAGTGTCCTCGTCCAGGCTAACAGCCCCAGTATTGAAGCACTGACCACACTCGATCAGCTTCGCTGGGCAAGCCACATAGTTCGCATGCCAGATACGAGACTCCCTAAGCAAGCGGAGCTCCTTCATGGTAAACGAGCCAAAGGCGGGCAGCAGAAGCATTACAAGGACACCCTCAAAGCCTCCCTGGTAAAGTACGACATCACCACTGACACCTGGCCGAAGACCGCCCGAGGTGGAGAAAATTCATTCGGGCGGGCGTTGAGTTCTTCGAGTCTCAACGCAAAGAGGTCAGGCGCAGACAGTGGAAGGAGCGCGCGGCAAACCAGCCCCACCCACCCCTTCCCTCGACGAATGCTGTCCCACCTGTAACAGAGTCTGTGGCTCTCGTACTGGACTGTTCAGCCACCAGAGAACTCACTTTGGGAGTGGAAGCAAGTCTTCCCCGATTCTGAGCGACTGCCTATGATGATGATGATGTAAGACTTGCCACTAGGGGGCGCACCTGTGGGAGACCGAAGGGTCACCTGCACACCCTGGGCAAGCAGGTATAAAAGGCAGTCTACCATGCTGCTTCCTCACTCTGGAGTTACATTAAAGAGACCAAGGTCGCAACAGTTTGAGCTTACAATATACAGTAGGCGTTAAGCTGAACATAACAATTGGCGACAAGTAACAAATCACGAACTTTCACGCAGTTATGGCTGCTATTGGTATTCTTGAGAGATTTGTTGAGGGTGATGATTTGGGAAGCCTTCGTTGAGCATCTTGACCAGTACTTCATGGCCAACAAGCTGGATAAGGAAGAAACCGTAGTCAAGCGCAGGGCAATTCTCCTCACCGTTTGCGGGTTCACGATATATGGCCTCATCAAAAATCTGCTAGTACCGACGAAACCAACGGAGAAGACATATGAAGAGTTGTGCACGCTGGTTCGGGAACACCTCAAGCCGAAGGAGAGCACCTTGATCACCTTGATCGCTCCGAGGGCCAGGATGTGGCGAGTTATGTCGCTGACCTAAGATGTCTTGCAGGACCGTGCGTATTTGCTGGATTTTTGGGGGAAGTGTTGCGGGACTTTCTCGTGCTTGGAATCGGCCACAAGGTCATTCTTCGCAAACTGCTGTCTGCTGAATCCCTAGATCTGAGCAAGGCTATCACGATAGCCCAGGCTTTCATGTCCACGAATGATAATACTAAACAGATATCATTGCAGCATCGAAGCTCACCGGCAAGTACTGTGCATAAAATAACGCCTTCAGCAGGCAGAACTGTACATGGCAGGGCCTACACGCCCGCAGAGGCCAGACCTAGGATGACTCAGAGTCCGCTGTGGGGCGTGAATGCAAATCCATTAGCACCATGTTGGCGCTGCGGGGGTAATCATCGAGCCCATCAATGTTGATTCAAGCACTACGTGTGCAAGGGCTGTGGAACAATGGGGCACCTCCAGCGAATGTGCAGATGTGCTGCGACTCACCACGTGGCAGAGTCGGCAGAAGATGACCAATCCGGCGCGGATCACATCGAACGAGTAAGAGGCAACGCAACCCGAGGCTGAAGAGCAAGTGTATGGAGTACAAACCTTCACCACCAAAAGCCCTCCGATAATGTTAAAAGACAAATTAAACGGCATTCCAGTTTCCATTGAATTGAACACGGAGGCGAGTCAGTCAATAGTGAGCCAGAAGGCTTTTGAGAAACTGGGGCAACAAGGCACAAAGGCCAAAACTAAGCCCGATTAACACCAAGCTACACACTTACACCAAAGAACTCATACCAGTCATTGGTAGTGCAGCAGTGAAGGTATCGTACGATGGAACTGTGCATGATTTACCACTATGGATTGTACCAGGTAATGGCCCAACACTGTTCGGCAGGAGCTGGCTAGGAAAGATCCGAGGGAACTGGGATGACATCAAAGCACTGTCTTCGGTGGATGATGCCTCATGCGCCCATGTGCTAAACAAATTTCCGGTCATTATTCGAGCCAGGCTATCACGAGTAAAAAGCTACATCCTCAATGGGAGCTGGTTGGCGGTTCCCGGGGAAATGCAAGACGAAATTAAGCCATTCCACCGACGCAAGGATGAAATGTCCATCCATTCGGACTGTCTCCTATGGGGGAATCATGTAGTTTTGCCAAAAAAAGGCAGGGAAACGTTTGTACGCGACCTTCACAGTACATAGTCATGATGAAGGCTATCGCCAGGTCGTACGTTTGGTGGCCTGGCATTGACTCAGAATTGGAGTCATGCATAGACCAATAGAGAAATCAGGAAAGGGGTACTAAGGGAATGATCAGCCATGATCTTATTGAATGATGGTGCAGGCTCGAAGGGCCAAATGGCCTACTCCTGCACCTATTTTCTATGTTTCAATGTAACACTTGCTCACAGTTGAGCAATGCACCAAGGGAAGCCCTACTGAGTCTGTGGTCATGGCCCTCCAAACCGTGGTCCAGGATCCACGTAGATTTTGCTGGCCCCTTTCTAGGAAAGATGTTCCTAGTAGCAGTGGACGCTTACTCTAAATGGATTGAATGTATAATAATGTTGTCGTATATGTCCACTGCCACCATTGAAAGCCTCTGCATCACGTTCGCCACCCATGGTTTGCCCGGCGTCCTTGTTAGTGACAATGGACCATGTTTCACCAGCTCGGAAATCATCGCGTTCATGACCCGCAACGGCATCAAGCATGTCAGGTTTGCGCCGTTTGGTCCCATGGTCAAGCGGAATGGGCAGTCCAAACCATCAAGCAGAGCTTGAAAATCATGACGGACGGTTCCCTGCAGACCCGGTTATCTCGGATCCTGCTCAGCTACCGCATGCGACCCCACTCTCTCACCGGGGCTCCCCCTGCAGAATTGCTAATGAAGAGAGCACTCAAAACCAGGCTCTCCTTAGTCCACCCGGGGCCTTTGTACACGAGGCACATAGATGCGATTTGAAATCAATGATCCCATTCTGTTTTAGTTTTGTTTTATAGAATTAATCACAAATAACTTGCCAAATATGTTAAAACTTTCATAATTATACTGGTGTACTTTACTAGAAATGTATCAGAAATTTAGAAATCCCACTTATCTAACATCTTTATACAGTACTTTGAAGAAAAATGGAGCTATGTGGAACTAACACAGAATGATAGAATAGTACAGCACAGAAGGAACCCATTCAGCCCATCGAGTCTGCTTGTCACGGTGTCTGACGCAAAGTCATTCTGGTAAATTTCGCATGAAAGTCTCTGTTGCTGACTTTTTTTAATTGATTATTGCAGTAGTGATTTGCATAATTTAGAAGTAAAACTGCAAAGCGAAGTCAAACCAAAAATGACTTCATATTTAAAGAAGGCTTTGAATACGTACAATTCATAAATAAATTCTCCAGCTGACCATTAGAGCAGCTGCCATTTTACATGCAAGTTAATATCTTAATCCTGCCACCCAGTAAGGTGCGAGAGTCAGGAATATAGTTGTCGCCATATCTCTGACCTAGGAACAGGGAGTGCGAGATTAGAGAATTTATGATGAGACGTAAATACTTTATATGTATGGCAATATCATGCACTGCTGTGTTATTGGGCTCAATATTCTCAGGTCATTTGCGCTGTTTTTTTAGCGGCGCCATTTTTTCTGTTGTAATTATTTAATTCAAAGTTTCCCCTGGAATTTGGGTCAGCGTAACTACTTTAGTTACGATTTTTCTAGGTTAGGTTTTTTTGATGTCATAGGGGAGTTCCCTCATGTCTGCGCCAGTTTTCATCATTTTTCGCAGTTTGGCAAAAAAATTTTAATCCTGGGTCGGCGTATCTGGCCACTTCCAAAAAACCTTCTGGTGAGTTAATAGAAAGCAACGCCCATTGAGAAATCGGCGCTGAAAGACGCCATTGTTTTTCATTGAAGTTTTTGGAGGGAGTCAAGAACACTTGAAATATCCATAATAACGTTCAACTTTTTTACCTTTCAACGGAGTACATGGAAGTTTCTTGGATTTCTGAAGTTTTCATTTTTTTTTTTTTTACTCGCATGCCACCATGGAACGTCTTCAAACAGGACTGGAGGGAGGGTCGTAGCGTCGGCCGTCAGAATCAGCCCCGTGCCTGGAAATCAAGCCTGGGGGGTGGAGGGGGGAGGTGGCGATCGGGAGCTTCTGCACTAAGCCCGGGGAGGGAGGTGGTGATTGGAAGCTTCTGCACTGAGCCCGGGGAGTGAGGTGGTGATCAGAAGGCCACTGCACTAGGCACAAGACTGCAATGAGTTTGGGGGAGGGGGGAGGAGAAATCACAAGACCTGGGTGTGGTCCATCCATACAGATCTTGGGGAGAGAGAACAAAGAGAAATAACCTGTCCTGCCTACTGTTTTGAGCTTCTTGCAAAGGTAAAATTTAACTATGGGGGCAATATTGACAATGCCATACCTTGTATGAGCCTTCTGCATGATGGTGCTACAGAGAAGACAATTGATTCAATGTCATCGCATGAGGAACATCAGAGCACATAGGGTACTGGGCAGGAGCCCTTACCCACCTCGCGTATATTGAGACAGGCGTTCGTACCTGCACCTGAGTGATGCAGACTGTGTCAGAAGACTGCATTTCCACAAAGAAGTTGTAACTGAGATCTGTGAGTTAATGAAAGCAGACCTGCAACCTAGAAGCATCCGAAGGACTGCTTTGTCATTTGAAGTGAAGGTTACAGCTGCACTTTCATTCTATGCCTCCGGATTGTTTCAAGCTACAACTGGGGACGTGTGTGCTATTTCTCAACATGTCTGCATTTGGCAGATGACAGCTACACTATATGCCTGGAGGAATGACTACATAAAGTTCCCCATGACCGCCCAAGTAATGCGTGACACAGTTGTGGGCTTCTCCAGGATTGCTGGCATCCCAAAGGTACAGGGCTGCATTGATTGTACCCACATCACCTTGCAACTACCTTTGGAAGATTCCAAGATGTACAGGAACAGAAAAAGCTTCCACTCCATTAATGTACAGCTCGTGTGTGGCGACATGCATCGCATCATGTCAGTCGATGCAAGATACCCTGGGAGCACCCATGATGCATTCATCCTACGCAAGAGCGTTATATCTGCCATGTTTCAGCAGCAGCCAGGAGGGCAGGGATGGCTGCTGGGAGACAAAGGGTACGGCCTCACCATTTGGCTCATGATGCCCCTATGCATAACTCGCACGGAAGCTGACCGGGAATACAACATGTTGCACATTGCGACATGCAGCATTAGAGAGAGGACCATTGGCATCTTGAAACAGCGTTTCCGATGCCAGGACCATTCCAGAGGCTACTTGCTATTGGTCGGAGATTATCGGTCAGTTCATTGTTGTGGTGCTGCATGTTGCATAACTTAGCCATCATGAGGCAGTAACAGCTGATAGGAGAAGACCCACCTACGGTGAGAGTGGCTGATGATGAGCAGGAGGACGAGGACAAGAAAGCCATGCAACTACCTGAACCTGGAGCATGACGGCGGAGGAGGGCGGGCCATTGTGCCCCTTTAACGATTGCGCGAACCTTGCACCAGCAGCTCATCCATGAACGCTCTGCTGTCTGAAGGCTCAGCGGCAACTATTCCACATGCACCATGTTTACTGTTTGGACCTGTTCCGTAATGTTGTGTTGTGTTAATGGAACAAATGATGGAAATGATACTTGTTTATTTCAAAAGTTGTGTTAATAATCAAACAAATAATGGAAATGATTCAGTTTTAATGTAAAATATATTTTATTTAAAAGTTTAACAAACAGTTCTTTGTACTTAACTTTAATAAAATTATTCTTGTATCAAACTTTAAGGTTTTCAGTTATGATCACTTAAAAACTTTAAGATCACATACTAAACGTGCAAATTTACATAACTTACAAAAATCTTTTAATTTGAGAACAACAGTAACAATAATAATAATAGTAGCAGCAGCAAAAAAAAGCCTGCACCCATCTCTCCTCCACCTTATTCTAAGACCACCTGCCTCGCTTGTTCTTGGTGACTTGGCTGCCCCTGCCCACAGGCGGCGACGCAGTGTTTCTGGGGTTGGTACCAAGCTTATTCTTTCTAAGATCTCGGGTAGTGCGCACCTGTTGAGGGGGGAGGGGGGGTGGGGTGGGGCAGCAGGCGACATTGTGGAGGGCCCGGCTTGGGGCTCTTCAGAGGCTGGTGTGGAGATTGGAGTGGGAGTGGCAGTTGATCCTGTCAATGGGCACAGGGTCTGGGCGTGTTCCCTTATTGCAGCAGCTAACTCAGACATGCCGTTCCTCGTGTGCCCTGTCAGTGTCTCAATGACCTGTAACATTCCCTCCCTCATGTTCAATGATAGTGTTTGCACCATCTCTGAAATTCCCTCCCTGATGCTCACTGACAGTGCATCAGCTCCCTGTGGCATTCCCTCCCTCATGGTCACTGACATGGTTTCAGCTGACTGAGATATTCCCTCACTCATGGTCACGGACATCGTTCCCATTTCTCGTGAGATTGCTGTTACTTCTCCCGACAGTCCCGCGACCTCATCACCCACCCCACTGATGGTGTCCAGGAGTGATCGCGTAAGGTCAATGCTCTCCCCACTCATTGCCATCATCTGAACCACATCTGTTAGATTCTGCACCTCATTCCCCTCCTCCCCACGGGTGTGGCTCGCACCTTAACACTGGGACCTGCAGCCTTGGAAGGTGGGGCCCTGGGAGTGCCTCGCTGCACCCCACTGGAATCCCCAGCCTCGGACAGTGGGAAACCATGGAATGTCCCACGAACTCTCAAACCACTATTCAGGGAAGGGGCTAGCAACTCAATGAGCGGCACCTGCACCTCCTCCAAAGTGAGTACAAGAGATGGGGCTTCATCTATCCCCTCCACCTCCCCCTCACCCCCATGCTCTTGGTCTGGAAGATGGGATTGGAAGATGTTCTCCTCTTCAGGCTTGTCCTAATCTGAATATTCTTCTGCATCATCAGAATTGGCCTCAAGTGCTGCAAAATATAACAGAACACAGACAAATGATTAGCAGCAGAGGAGGGGGCAGGGTGGGTGGCATGAGTAGGCTCACACAGCGCAGGCAGCAGGCTGATTTGAAGGACCACAATGAATGATAGCACATTACATCAACCAAAGCGTAGCTGATGGAGACATCCCCATGAACCAAAGCATGGCTAGCCCGTGCAGTACTTAACATTTAGCAAAGCCAGACTGTGGAATTTGCAGGATTTACCCTCTCCCTCGAGTGTGGGCCCAGCTTGTGCAGTGGTGGTTATTTTTCTCCAGGTAGGACCCGTCAAAGCAACAACCCTCTCTTCCAAGGGTGTCAGTGGCTGCAGATTTGCTGGGCCTCCTCCTGTTCAAGTTCTTTCCCTTTTATTATTTGCCACCTTCCTCTGCAAAGATGAAAAGGCAACTTTTTACAAAGGGTGTCTTTCTGCTGTGTTGGACATATACAGCTGGTCACATTTACAATTGCAATTCCATTAAATAAATGAAAATATTACTTACATTAACTACTTGACCAAGGTCCTGCCACTTCTTTATACACTGGCCTCCAGAACACATGGTGGTCACCATTGTGCAGTAATCTTCTGCAACTTGGTTCCAGCGTTTCCTCATTTCTTTGGGTGGAACTTTTATGTGAACTCTGCTGGTGTTCAGTTCCTGCCAACTGGTCTCAATCACAGTAATTAGTGGCTTCACTCCATCCTGTAAGAAATTTTTGGTCCTTGCACCGCGTTGCATCTTGTATTGCTGCAGCTCCGATTTTTCCAATGCTCTCTCACAACACTCCTTCTCACACACACAACTGGCTCTTTAAAAATGGCCGATTGCCAACCTGGAGCTGTACTGCGCATGCGCGTCCATTGCAATAACATCAAAAACGTCAATTTTTGTTCCGTGCACGCGCTGAAGGTGCGACATCGGTTTTTCGACGCAGACAGCAGGCTCCACCCCCCGACACGATGGACACGATGCGCAGTGCCAAATTTGAATTATGCAATCGGGGAAACTTTGGCAAAATATTTCTGCCGCATTTCTGGCCTAGGAAAACAGACGTAACTCTGGCAATACGCGAGAAAACAGACTGGGGCAAAATCGAGCCCAATGTGTTACATTGCAAATATGAAAAGAAAATAACTTGCATTTACATAGTCCCATTCATGATCTCAAGACATCTCAAAGTGCTTTAACAGCTAATTTTAGTACATTTGAAGTGTAGTCACTGTTGTATAGAAAATTAGCGCACAGCACGCTCCCACAAAAATTAAATAAATGTCCAGATAATGTATTTCAGTGATATTGGTTGACAGATAAATGTTAACCAGGACAGTGCTCTTCTTTAAATAGTGCCACAGAATTTTTATGCCCACTTGAAAAAGCAGCTGAAGCCTGAGTTTAATGATTCATCTGATGCAAGCTCTGAAAGTGCAGTTGTACCTCATACTCCACTTATGTGTCAATCTATGAGGTGCTCAGATCTCTGGAGTAGGGCTTGAATCCACAAACTTCTGACTCATGTGAAACTGAGGGAAGGCTGATCCTTGAATATGGCTGTAAGTGTCATTAAAGCCTTTGCATAAGTAAGATCAGAGCTTACTCAAGATCAGCCATTTTATCATTCAGTTTTTCTGCTATGAATTTGCACAATGCCATTTCTCTATTCTCTGCTATGTTTAATGTTCTGTGACATCAAAGAGAAAGAATATAGAGAAGAATGACTGATGACTGTGATACAGGACTTTAAATTCTAAGAATGAGCATCATCTAAGTAGAATGAGAAGTGATCTCATTGAAACATACAAGATTTTGAGGGGGATTGACAGGATAAATGCTGAGGGATTGTTTCCCTGGCTGGAGAGTCTAGACCTAGGAGGCATATTCACAGCATACTTGGCTGGCCTTTTAAGATTAAGATGAGGAGGAATTTCTTCACTCAGAGGGTTGTGAATCTTTGGAATTCTCTGCCCCACACTGCTGTGGATGCTCAGTCATTGAGTATATTCAAGGCTGAGATAGATCGATTTTTGTGTTCCAGAGGAATCAAGGGATATAGGCATAGATCAGCCATGATCTTATTGAATGGTGGAGCATGCTTGAGGGGCCGTATGGCCTACTCCTGCTCTGGGCAGGGCCGGAGCCAATGTCCTAGGGGGAGTTGTTGCTAGTGCTGTTGGGGAGGGGTTAAACTAATATGGCAGGGAGATGGGAACTTATGCAGGGAGACAGAGGGAAGTAGAATGGGGGCAGAAGCAAAAGATAGAAAGAAGAAAAGTAAAAGTGGAGGGCAGAGAAACCCAAGGCAAAAATCAAAATGGGCCACATTATAGCAAAATTCTAAAGGGGCAAAGTGTGTGAAAAAGACAAGCCTGAAGGCTCTGTGCCTCAATGCAAGGAGTATTCATAATAAGGTGGACGAATTAACTGCACAGGCAGCAATTAATGAATATGATATAATTGGAATCATGGAGACATGGCTCCAGGGTGACCAAGGCTGGGAACTCAACATCCAGGGGTATTTAACATTCAGGAAGGATAGACAGAAAGGAAAAGGAGGTCGGGTAGCATTGCTGGTTAAAGAGGAAATTAACGCAATAGTAAGGAAGGACATTAGCTTGGATGATGTGGAATCTGTATGGGTGGAGCTGCAGAATATCAAAGGGCAGAAAATGCTAGTGGGAGTTGTGTACAGACCACCAAACAGTAGTAGTGAGGTTGGGGACAGCACCAAACAAGAAATTAGGGATGCGTGCAATAAAGGTATAGCAGTTATCATGGGTGACTTTAATCTACATATAGATTGGGCTAACCAAACTGGTAGCAATACGATGGAGGAGGATTTTCTGGAGTGTATTAGGGATGGTTTTCTAGACCAATATGTCGAGGAACCAACTAGAGGGCTGGCCATCCTAGACTGGGTGATGTGTAATGAGAAAGGACTAATTAGCAATCTTGTTATGCGAGGCCCCTTGGGGAAGAGTGACCATAATATGGTAGAATACTTTATTAAGATGGAGAGTGACACAGTTAATTCAGAGACTAGGGTCCTGAACTTAAGGAAAGATAACTTCGATGGTATGAGACGTGAATTGGCTAGAATAGACTGGCAAATGATACTTAAAGGGTTGACGGTGGATAGGCAATGGCAAACATTTAAAGATCACATGAATGAACTTCGACAATTGTACATCCCTGTCGGGAGTAAAAATAAAACGGGGCAAGTGGCTCAACCGTGGCTAACAAAGGAAATGAGGGAAAGTGTTAAATCCAAGGACGAGGCATATAAATTGGCCAAAAAAAGCAGCAAACCTGAGGACTGGGAGAAATTTAGAATTCAGCAGAGGAGGACAAAGGATTAAATTAGGAGGGGGAAAATAAAGTATGAGAGGAAGCATGCCGGGAACATAAAAACTGACTTCAAAAGCTTCTATAGATATGTGAAGAGTAAAAGATTAGTGGAGACAAACATAGGTCCCTTGCAGTCAGATTCAGGTGAATTTATAATGGGGAACAAAGAAATGGCAGCCAGTTGAACAAATACTTTGGTTCTGTCTTCACGAAGGAAGACACAAATAACCTTCCGGAAATACTAGGGGACCGGGGGTCTAGTGAGAAGGAGGAACTGAAGGAAATTCTTATTAGGCAGGAAAATGTGTTAGGGAAATTGATGGGACTGAAGGCCAATAAATCCCTGGGCCTGATAGTCTGCATTCCAGAGTACTTAAGGAAGTGGCCCTGGAAATAGTGGATGCATTAGTGATCATTGTCCATCATCGACTCTGGATCAGTTCCTATGGATTGGAGGGTAGCTAATGTAACACCACTTTTTAAAAAAAGGAGTGAGAGAGAAAACAGGTAATTATAGACCAGTTATCCTGATATCAGTAGTAGGGAAAATGTTGGAATCAATTATTAAAGATGAAATAGCAGCGCATTTGGAAAGCAGTGACAGGATCAGTCCAAGTCAGCATGGATTTATGAAAGGGAAATCATGCTTGACAAATCTTCTGGAATTTTTTGAGGATGTAACTAGTAGAGTGGACAAGGGAGAACCAGTGGATTTGGTGTATTTGAACTTTCAAAAGGCTTTTGACAAGGTACCACACAAGAGATTGGTGTGCAAAATGAAAGCATATGGTATGGTATTGAGGGTAATGTACTGACGTGGATAGAGAACTGATTGGCAGACAGGAAGCAGAGAGTCGGGTCCTTTTCCGAATGACAGGCAGTGACTAGTGGGGTGCTGCAGGGCTCAGTGCTTGGACCCCAGCTATTTATAATATACATTAATGATTTAGATGAAGGAATTGAGTGTAATATCTCCAAGTTTGTAGATGACACTAAGCTGGGTGGCGGTGTGAGCTGTGCGAAGGATGCTAAGAGGCTGCAGGGTGACTTGGACAGGTTCGGTGAGTGGGAAAATGCATGGCAGATGCAGTATAATGTGGATAAATGTGAGGTTATCCACATTGGGGGCAAAAATGCGAAGGCAGAATATTATCTGAATGGCGGCAGATTAGGAAAGGGGGAGGAGCAACGAGACCTGGGTGTCATGGTACATGTCATTGAAAGTTGGCATGCAGGTACAATAGGCAGTGAAGAAGGCAAATGGTATGTTGGCCTTCATAGCTAGGGGATTTGAGTATTGGAGCGGGGCGGTCCGACTGCAGTTGTATAGGGCCTTGGTGAGGCCTCACGTGGAATATTGTATTCAGTTTTGGTTTCTTAATCTGAGGAAGAACGTTCTAGCTATTGAGGGAGCGCAGTGAAGGTTCACCAGACTGATTCCAGGGATGGCTGGACTGACATATGAGGAGAGACTGGATCGACTGGGCCTTTATTCACTGGAGTTTAGAAGGATGAGAGGGGATCTCATAGAAACATATAAAATTCTGACGGGGTTAGACAGGTTAGATGCAGGAAGAACGTTCCCGATGTTGGGGAAGTCCAGAACCAGAGGACACAGTCTAAGGATAAGGGGTAAGCCATTTAGGACTGAGATGAGGAGAAACTTCTTCACTCAGAGAGTTGTTAACCTGTGGAATTCCCTATCGCAGAGAGTCGTTGATGCCAGTTCATTGGATATATTCAAGAGGGAGTTAGATATGGCCCTTACGGCTAAAGGGATCAAGAAAGCAGGAATGGAGTACTGAGGTGAATGATCAGCCATGATCTTACTGAATGATGGTGCAGGCTGGAAGGGCCGAATGGCCTACTTCTGCACCTATTTTCTATGTTTCTAATTATTATGTTCTTATTTGCAAGCACAGAATCGCTTCCAGATGCTCAATGATGACACAGTGAGCCAGCCTCTCAGCTGTAGTAATTGGACAATCAGAAGATGCAACTATTTTGTACTTCTTTCTCCAGCAGAATGAAAGAGCATGTTGTTCAGTTCCAGGATTGCTGCAAAATTCCCTATGCTTTCGGGGAATACAAAATAATGGGGATGAAAAACTTTGTTTTCTTGGTTTGATGTAACTCTTTTCCTTGTACCAACTAGAGGTAATATTTGCATGTCCTGCAAAAAGCCCTTTGCATGCACACCCTCTGACTGGCTCAAGAAAACTACTCCTTGGAATCACCAAATTACACACTGGATCTCAGGAGATCTTGTGAAATTAATCCCTCATCTTGGTTCTCCTTTCCATGTATCCAATGTTATTTGAGCCCATTCACTCAAATTGCCAAATGTAATCACCCAGTGGAGATCTAACATTATGGCTGCCATTGACTCGTACTCACTAGTTTGAGGAAGAGAAGGATGAGGATTGGTATTGATTTTTTTTATTCGTTCCCAGAATGTGGGAGTCGCTGGCAAGGCCAGCATTTATTGCCCATGCCTAATTGACCTCGAGAAGGTGGTGAAGAGATGATTTCTTGAATCGCTGCAGTCCGTGTGGTGAAGGTACTCCCACAGTGACCGTCATAGTGGTTTGGTGCAACTGAGTGGCTTGCTAGGCCATTGCTAGGTCAGGGGGCAGTTAAGAGCCAACCACATTGCTATGGGTCTGGAGTCACATATAGGCTAGACCAGGTGAGGATGGTAGATTTCCTTTCCTGAAGGACATTAATGAACCAGATGGGTTTTTACGACAATCCAGTAATTACAGAGTCACCATTACCAATACTAGCTTTTTAAAAAAAAATTCCAGATTTATTTAATTAACTGAATTGACATTTCCCAGCTGCTGTGGTGGGATTTGAACTCATATCTCTGCATTATTAGTCCATATCTCTGGATTATTAGTCCAGTAACATAAACACTATGCTACCATTCCCATGACTAGTTAAAGAAACACAACATTTGCAAAAAAATTAAGTTAATTGATGTTAGGACTACAGCAAAACGATATCAATGCCTGACTAAATAGAACCACCAAATAAATGGGGAAAAAAAACATTTGTTGATGAGCAAAGGAAGTGCTCATAACAATGGATAAAAATTAGGGTCTGGTTCAGAACAAGGCAAATTGGGGTAAGGTCATCTGGTCTAGAAACATAATATAGAAACATAAAAATAGGTGCAGAAGTAGGCCATTCGGCCCTTCGAGCCTGCACCGCCATTCAATAAGATCATGGTTGATCATTCCTTCAGTACCCCTTTCCTGCTTTCTCTCCATACCCCTTGATCCCCTTAACCGTAAGGGCCATATCTAACTCCCTCTTGAATATATCCAATGAACTGGCATCAACAACTCTCTGCGGCAGGGAATTCCACAGGTCAACAACTCTCTGAGTGAAAAAGTTTCTCCTCATCTCAGTCCTAAATGGCCTATCCATTATCCTAAGACTATGTCCCCTGGTTCTGGACTTCCCCAACATCGAGAACATTCTTCCTGCATCTAACCTGTCCAGTCCCGTCAAAATCTTATATGTTTCTATGAGATCCCCTCTCACCCTTCTAACACCAGTGAATAAAGGCCCAGTTGATCCAGTCTCTCCTCATATGACAGCCCAGCCATCCCTGTAATCAGTCTGGTGAACCTTCGCTGCACTCCCTCAATAGCAAGAACGTCCTTCCTCAGACTAGGAGACCAAAACTGAACACAATATTCCAGGTGAGGCCTCACTAAGGCTCTGTACAACTGCAATAAGACCTCCCTGCTCCTATATTCAAATCCCCTAGCTATGAAGGCCAACATACCATTTGCCTTCTTTACCGCCTGCTGTACCTGCGTGCCCACTTTCAGTGACTGATGAACCATGACACCCAGGTCTCGTTGCACCTCCCCTTTTTCTAGTCTGCCTCCATTCAGATAATATTCTGCCTTCGTGTTTTTGCCCCCAAAATGGATAACCTCACATTTATCCACATTATACTGCATCTGCCATGAATTTGCCCACTCACCTAAGCTGTCCAAGTCAGCCTCTTAGCGTCCTCCTCACAGCTCACACCGCCATCCTGTTTAGTGTCATCCGCAAACTTGGAGATATTACACTCTATTCCTTCATCCAAAATCGTTAATGTATATTGTAAAGAGCTGGGGTCCCAGCATTGAGCCCTGCTAGATGGACAACACACTGCAGCTTTGAGTGAGTGTCCTGTACTTATTTTACAATTTGTTTTGCTCACTGGCAGAGTATGGTCCTATATCACAGAAGCGATTTCATTCATGTTCAGTACTTTGGCATCAGATTAGTTTCCATCCCCTTTCTCTAGTTTCAGTAGGTTCTTCACTGACATTTTTACATCAATACTACAACTTTACAGGGCACAAAAATATTTATTGGTATATTCTTTGCTGCCGAGATCGTAAGCAGCAGTCACACAATGTTTTTTTAAATGCTGAGAATCTACCCTTAGTTAATTACATTAAAACATTTTTATTAAAAGACAGTGACTTTATGGAAGTATTATTGTATATTCTTCAATTGTAACCTTTGCAATCTTCATTTGTAAATCTTTTGAGTCACGTGGATCTGGAATTTTCCGGCGGTCAGTGAGTGGGATTGGTGGCGGGTCTGGTGGGAAATTAAATTTATTTTTTGACTACGAGTTGGGACCACACTGTCAAGCCGCTACAACCAGCCTTTTCCAATGGCAGTGTGTGATCTCCAATCCGACCCGCAGAGGCGGGCGACCCAATTAAACCTATTATTGGGTTTTTGACAGACACTTAATAATGCTTTTAATCATACTTTTTATCTTTAACTGCTCATCCATGAAGTCCACGCTGCTCGGGGACCACATCTGCAAACCTGTGGCTGGAGTTGAATGGCTATTGCACCAGCTGGTTACTTGACAACTTCAAATGTATAGTAAAAGTTCCCACCTGACAGATCATCACTTTCCTCAGCCACAAGCCATTTCTCAGTCCATTTCCTGCACAGATTCTGCAGGCTTTCCATTCTCACCTCATTGGAAGAGCTCGCTCACCATTGACAGAATGCTTCTGTCATCTCTACTTCACCTGCCATCTATTCCATCAACCTGGGTGCCCTTTATACTGTCACACCTTGGTCCTCAGAATCCCACCATGATCAGCCCCAATGCCAGCAGCACCAAGAACACCAGCAGCACCAACAATACCAACCTTCTCCACAATCACCTGATGCTGGACATGACAGAGGACATCAGCACCCGAGCACATGGCTGCCTAGAAGGTCGGGGATGGCCTCACCATGGCCACATTTACTTCACTTGATGCTGTACACCTTAACTGCCACATGATGCATCAGGTTGACACCACCCCACACCAACATCACAAAGCATCCCTGCAATGCCCAAGCCATTCCTTTTGCACTCATCACCATTGCAAGGGGTACCGTTATGTCTCACCATTCACTGCAACTCACTAAGCCTCTTCCAAAGGTGCACACATATCTGTCCAAGAACGGAAAGTGGTGAAAATAAAGATTTCAATGTTTGACACCACATTAACAGAAACTTCAGATGAACATTGGATAAAACAGCGAAGTGGCTACTCATGTGTATTGTTAGTTGGTATGGTTGGACTAGGATGAGGGCGTGTGAAGGGTGGCTAGTGACATGGGGATGAGATAATATAGAGAGGGTGGGCTGGGAGGAGGTGCAAGGTAAGTTGGTATAAGGATGTGCATGAGTAGGGTAGGGAAGGCAGAGTGATGGGGTGATGAGAGGCACAGCAGGGTGAAGGCGGTGTGGCTTTGTACTAATGTTGCGTCATCTAATGAGATTATTGAAAGGTTTGCGCCACTGCACCCAGGTCTTCTTGACGACATCCCTGCTTGTGACCTTCTTTACAATGAGCAATCAGGCTGTTTTGGCCTCCTGGGGAGTTCTCTTCAGCCCATGGGAAGGGAGGAGAACCTCCCTGTGTGCTGTTGACACCCTCCAGAAGCATATGGAGGGAGTCATGGGAAAACCTGAGTGTAGCCCTGTACTCCTGTGCAGTGATCGTCAATGTCAAACTTGATCGAAGGAAGCCCCTGCCCAAGCCCTGCCCTCATATCATTTCTCCAGTTTCTCTCCGATCTCTCCTCATGACCTTTCCGAGTTCATCCTGTCCATGAAACCCACTTTCTGCTCCCTTGTCACTATTCCCCATCATCATCTTCATTGGCAGTCTCTCAAAGACTTGCTTCCACTCTAAAAGTGAGTTCTCAGGTGACTGTACAGTCCAATACGGGAATTACAGTTTCTGTCACAGGTGGGACAATCGTTGAAGGAAAGAGTAGGTGGGAGTCTGGCTTGCTGCACGTTCCTTCCACTGCCTGCATTTGCTTTCTGCACGCTCTCGAAGACGAGACTCGAGGTGCTCAGTGCCATCTTGAATGCTCTTCCTCCACTTAGGGCGGTCTTTGGCCAGGGATTCCCAGGTGTCGGTGGGGATGTTACACTTTATCAAGGAGGCTTTGAGGGTGTCCTTGAAATGTTTCCTCTGCCCACCTGGGGATCGCCTGCCATGTAGGAGTTCAGAGTAGAGCGCTTGCTTTGGGAGTCTTGTGTCGGGCATACGGACAATGTGGTCCGCCCAACAGAGCTGGTCGAGTGTGGTCAGTGCTTCGATGCTGGGGATGTTGGCCTGATCAAGAACACTGACCTTGGTGCATCCGTCATCCCAGGGGATTTGCAGGATCTTGCGAAGATGTTGCTGGTGGTATTTCTCCAGAGATTTGAGCTGTCTACTGTATATGGTCCACGACTCTGAGCCATACAGGAGGGCAGGTTTCACTACAGCCCTGTAGACCATAAGCTTGGTGCCAGGTTTGAGGGCCGGGTCTTTGAACACTCTCTTCCTCAGGCCACCGAAGGCTATGCTGGCGCACTGGAGATGGTGTTAGACCTCGTCATCGATGTCTGCCCTTGCTGATAGTAGGCTCCCAAGGTATGGAAAGTGGTCCACGTTGCCCAAGGCCGCGCCATGGACTTTGATGACCTGAGGAGCAGTGCTGTGTGGCGGGGTCATGTTGGTGGAGGACCTTTGTCTTACGGATGTTTAGTGTAAGGCCTATGCTTTTGGTGAAGATGTTGATGATGACTTGGAGTACTGCTGACCACCTAACTTCTTTTTCTATCTCCTATGTTAGCTGACATTGTTAACGGTTCTCTCTCCTCAGGTACTGTCCCCATCTCCTCAAAAAAAAACAACGCTCGACCCCTCCGTCCTTGCAAACTACCGCCCCATCTACAACCTCCCTTTCC